>NC_085858.1:13862507-14112507 GCF_034702125.1 Engraulis encrasicolus
CTGAGACCTTTCTCTCTCCCTCCTCCTCTCACCACCCCGTGCCACCCCTGATCACGCCGTCCATCTCTCCTGGAGTCGGACACAGTTATCAGGCAGCGGTGGCGGCCTAATCAAGGCTCAGGCATTAGAGCAGTGGACTAATCAGTGTTGAGGAGGCAGGTTGGCTAATGACCGGCAGGGTGTGTGTGTGTGTGTGTGTGTGTGTGTGTGTGCGTGTGCGTGTGCGTGTGCGTGCGTGCGTGCGTGCGTGCGTGCGTGCGTGCGTGCGTGCGTGCGTGCGTGCGTGCGTGTATTTGTGCGTGCGTGCGTGTGTGTGTGTATGTGTGTTTCTGCCCGCTCCCCATTCCTCTGCTGTGGAGTAAGGACAGAGAGCAGACGTGCATGTCAGCGGTCGGGGGTGGATTGGTGGGTTCGGGGCGGGTGTGGGAGTGGGGTGGCGGGTTTCTCATTTCCATACAGATTAAAACGTGTTGTTATTTCAGACAGCTTGATTTCACTCTGTTCCTCTCCCTGCATCAGTTTGTGACTGTCTTTGGGCGTTTTCAGGGAAAAGAAACAGCCACACAGTCATGCATGTGCACACACACACACACACACACACACACACACACACACACACACACACACACACACACACACACACACACACACACACACACACACACACACACACACACACGCGTCACACACACACACACACATCACACACGCTCACACACATCACACACACTCACACACACACACACACAAACACACACACACACACACACACACACACACACACACACACACACACACACACACCACACACACACACACACACACACACACACACACACACACACACACACACACACACACACACACACACACAGAGAGAGAGAGAGAGCAGAGAGACACAGATATCTGCACGTGGACCATGTCTCTCCCCCCTCTCTCTCTTATTCCCTCTCTCTACCACCCCCCCCCCCCCCCCCCCCCCCCGGGCCGTGCTCTCCTTCCCCTACTGTAGTACTGTAATGTGTTTTATGTGTGCACCAGCATACACAATATGGACACTGCAGTCCCAGTGTCTTGGTGTGAAGCCATGTGTGGGGATGATAAGCGAGCTGCGTTTTGCTTTTAGATGCTGCCCTCTGCTGGCAATATCAAGAAGTGCTGCAACTCTGCTGCAGCGAGCATACTTCAATGAAAATACACTATACTTCATTGAATACATCGATGTAACCACTGCAGTGCCACATTTGGTTGCAAGATTATGGGCGCTAGTGAGCGAGCGTAAAATGCAATAAATGTATGCAAGAAATGCAATATGAAATATGAAATGCAACATTGACATTAAAATAATTCATAAATGATTCAATGTAAATCAAAATAATATTTAAAGCCATATAGGGCAAACAGTAGCGTTGTAAATAGAGGACGACAGATGACACTCAGAGATTGACAAGATGTTCTGTGCATATGAAGATATGTAATACGATACGATTAGGATACGATTATGATGCGATTAGACTTTATTGTCAGTTTTCACTGAAATTCTTTTTGCGTCCCTGAGCAACACTCGCTTAAGACAGGACGTACACATAACATCACATCACAAGACTATTGCACAACTGACAAAAAACAAAAACAAGACAAAACAAACAAAAAACAGAGGACAGAGGCCTATATACAGACATACATGCATACATACATTACATACAACCCACATAACTTGAAGATCCTACCAACATGGAGTGATAGCTCTATGCAGTCTTATGATTGATTTAACAAAAGAATCGATTGATGTATGAAAGCATGTTTAAGTCTGTTGCGGTTAAAGCGGGGAACTCTGAAACGCCTACTTGAGGGTAATGGCTGGTATTCTTGGTAAAGAGTGTGTGTGATGTCAGTAGAGATGCAAGTGGCCAGTCGGAGCATGCTTTTGTTATGAGCTTCCTGGAATAGGTTTGCTATGGGCAGCCCAATGATCTTAGAGCAGATTTTAATTTGCCGTTGGAGTTTGGCTTTATCTTTTACAGAGAGGCTATTGTACCAAGCTGCACTGCAGTAAAGCATAACGCTCTGGATCACAGATGTAAAAAATAAGAAGATGATTTGGGCACTAGCACCAAAGGATCTTAATCTTCGCAGGAAGTATATGCGTTGCTGTATTTACAAACCCCAACTCCGGTGAAGTTGGGACGTTTGGTAAACAGTGAATAAAATCAAAATGCTATCATTTTCAAAACATTCAATTTATTCATTAGATGGAGAATAGTGAAAAGACAACATATTAAGTGTTAAAACCGAGAAAAAATATTGTTTTGGGGGACATACTGTATGTACTCATTTCTAATTTGATAAATCCAACACGTCTCAAATAAGTTGGGACGGGGATCAGTGAAATTTAGTAAACATCCAAATAAGATAAAACAACAAAGAAGAACATTTCAAAATGAATTGTACTGACGGACAATATAGGTGTCCAGGTATAAGATCATCACAGAGAGGCTGAGTCACTCAGAATTAAAGATGCAAAGGGAATAATTACCATAGTTATTACATACATTTTTGAATTCCCTTTGATTTACCACGATTGAGTGTATATAAGACATATTTTTGTTACTAAAATCATTGTATAGGTTCATGACATCATGAAATATATATTGGCTGTAGTCTCACTCTAATTCCTGGAGTGCTAGAGCTATTGAAAATTGACCATATTAAGAATGCTTAATGCGTGCAAATGATACAGGGGTGTAACATTCTCCTAAGCACCTGAGCTCACATAAACCCAGAAGACATGGGAAACTGTCCTTTGCTTACAGAAGTCAGCAGAAGTTGTAGAAGTCCATTCTTTTTGACAATAATAGAGCATTGCACATCCTGTGCTACAGTGAAAATGGACCATCCAACTTGTGTTAGTGCTAACTTCAAAAGTCAGCCTCCATGATGGCATGCGGGTGCAGTAGTGCATTGGTTAAGATGTTCTCACTCATCTGTAGAGTTAAATACAGTGCTGAATGGTATAAATGGGTTTTAAACAGCATGAAAAGCCACTCATGCATTATATTTTGAAGGGAGATATTCGATTACTGCCACATAGTAAGGTCAAATTGCATTCTCTACTATGTTTTAACAGTTTGGCTCCATCATAAGGACCAGCAGGTGATAAAATGGTGGGCTTTTGGTCAAGACCTGTCACACTGTAAGCACTACAGAAAGGAAAACATTGCAAAACATGACAATGAATACACCCACCATTTAAGCTGGTGAAATCATGTCCAAGATAGGAATTAACACTGTTTTTATATAAAATCATCTCATCGGTTAATGTATTTAACTGTTAAGTGTTGTCTTTAGTTTTGTTTTTAGTCTTCCTCAACATTTGCTGCCATTTATTGTCCCCGTCCCAACTCTTTTGAGACGTGTTGGATTTATCAAATTAGAAATGAGTACATATGTCCCCCAAAACAATATTTTTTCTCGGTTTTAACACTTAATATGTTGTCTTTTCACTATTCTCCATCTAATGAATAGATTGAATGTTTTGAAAATGACAGCATTTTGATTTTATTCACTGTTTACCAAACGTCCCAACTTCACCGGAGTTGGGGTTTGTATTTACACGTGAAGTCAATGTGGTCAGTCCAAGTCAGATTCTGGTCAATCATAACACCCAGATATTTATAGGATGGGACTTGGCTTATGTCAGAGTCATGGATTTTAACAGGAAGTAGTTGGAGGTTTGGCGGTTTACCAAAAATAGTCTCCTCTGTTTTTACGGTGTCAATGATGAGGTAGTTGTTGTCACACCAGTGATGTATGTACGGTAATGTAATGTAAACTAATACACAGGAATGTTTGGAGTCTGCTACATCCAGGTCCAAAGAAAGCACATATCCACTGGTCATCATTTGAGCGTGCTGTGATTTTTGCCATGCACGCAACGTATGCAACGTATGAACTGTATGAACTTTACCATTGCCCTTCAATAAGGACTTAATTATGCAATTTCATATGCAATTTGTACTTCGTAACCTTTACTGTTCACTGTAACATGTCTGTGTGCCCATAGCTCTCTGTCCTTATGTACGTGCTCTGCTGTTGTGTTTCTCTGTTCCTTTTATGTATTTGATGTAAGGGATGTGCGAGAACAAATCCCTATCAACTGAGACATGGCATGACATGTTTGTTGACATGGCAATCGTGGTGAATCTTGAATCCCTGGCTCTTCTCCTCCTGCAGGAGATGACCTTATGCGCTGTGTGGACCTCTACAACCAGGCCCAGTCCAAGTGGTTTGAGGAGATGGTCACCTCAGGTTTGGTAAGTGCACAACACTAAAGCATTTACTGTATATTATTGTTGCCTTCATATTTGAATGATACAAATACAGGGACAAAATGCATACTAATAAAAGGAAAGAGGCTCAAAAATAGGGCTATGTGTTAGTAGATTGTGTGTGCGTGTGTACAAGTTCAAACTAGTGGTGTATACATGTTTGTTGGGCTCGAAGCCACATTTTAATCTGGCTCTTGAAGATGGCTTAAGAGGGACATTCCCTTATGTGCAATGGTATTGAGTTCCATAATGCACTGCCTTTAAAGGGACACTGTGCAGGAAATGGTCAAAAACGGTACTGCAACTATGCTGCTCGTTGAAACTGGGCTGCCTATTGCCAAATTTGATAAGTAATAAACAAATATTTTCTAGTATGGTCCAATTACAGTCATTTTTGCAGCTAAAAATGGCTATTTTTGGAATTTCAAAATGGCGGACCATGGAGAAGATCCCCCTTTCCATGTATGAAAAGTGCAATTTTTCCAGTCATAATGAATACTTAGAATTTGATGCTGGTGGTAAGTATTCATGAAAAAGGTTAAATTAATGAATGGGTAACATGAATTCTGGAAATAAACAACTAAAAATCTCACACAGTGTCCCTTTAACAGATAATGCATTATGGCTAAAAGAGTGTTTTTCTAAATGGAACCCCCACATTTTTGACCTTGTGTGTCTCCATTGTGCCTGGTTGGTGTTTCCCTGCCTTTCCTCCATGCTTGATTTGACCATGTGGTGTTGTGTCTCCTCTCCCTGTGCTTGATTTGACCATGTGGTGTTGTGTCTCCTCTCCCTGGCTGCTGTAGGAGCTGGAGCGACTGGAGGTGGAGCGCGTGGAGATGATCCAGACTCACCTGCGGCAGTACACCACCCTCAGGCACGAGACCGACATGTTCAACCAAAGCGTGAGTCACTCTCAACCCTGATCAATACCACTCCCTTCACTTAAACTCACACAGATGTGCTTTTCACCAATCAGTCAGTCAACCCTCACCACTTGGCCCCATAAGTTTTAAGATGCTGTATCCTGCAAGAATGATTAAAATGTATGAAGGCTTTAGTTGGGGGCAAAGCTGCACCCCGTTGTACTAGCAATATAGTATGTGCTTAGACAGGCCAGGTAATGCTATGTATGAATACACTTATTAGGCACGTCAGCACTGCATTTTGAGTAGTTATTGTGTCCTTGTGCTGTGTGTGTGTGTGTGTGTGTGTGTGTGTGTGTGTGTGTGTGTGTGTGTGTGTGTGTGTGTGTGTGTGTGTGTGTGTGTGTGTGTGTGTGTGTGTGTGTGTGTGTGTGTGTGTGTGTGTGTGTGTGTGTGTGTGTGTTTTTGTGCGGGGGTGGGGGGGACATGTGTTATCTCTTGTGTTGTATATTGCATATCAAGTGCAATGTGCATGTGCAACGCATATTAGATACTATATGCCATAAAACAAAAGGTAAACTTTGCAAAGTACATTGTGTGTGGAAAACTGCTGTGACACATCCGTTAGCGAGACAGACAGAAGCTGCTGTCACAGCCAGAGCCCAGAGAAGAGGAAGCCATTCAGCAGAAGCATCACTCACCGCCTATCAGATCTCTCTCAAGGGCTGTTGTGGAGGCTGGCAGCCATCATCACAAGCGGCAGCACTACAGCCCACAGCAAAGTAGGCAGTGTCAAGTTCAACACTCAGAGAGGCACATTTAACACTGATGGTGTTATCGGTAATCTCTAAGTGTTGATTCAACAGTGGAATGCAAATGTGTATCAGGAATAAAGAAAATGCAGCACATCAGTTCGTCTTTGCATTTGGGTGGTTCAAGTCTTTTATTATTTTGGACTGGATGTCTCATTGTGTGTTTAGACAAAGCTTTCAGGGATGGGAGTCTGGGGGGAGATTGTAGAAGGGGGGCTGATGTGAGCACTAAGGCTGCTGACTCACTGATGGGGGAGTTTACACAACGAGCGTCTGCTACTCCCACAGCATAAACTGACTTTGCTCTGCGGCTGATCGGCCCCTGTCATCTCTCTGCACCGGGAACGTGTCAAACAAAGTTGAAAGAGAGCATCTGTACGTACTCTAGTGTACGAGATGCCATTCAGAACACCCTTGAGCCTCACCAGTCCAGTGTGCTGGCATCATTGGATGTGACTGTGATTGTTGAAGGCCTTTTGTCAGGCTCTTGCTCTGCCCTACAAAGGCAAAGCGCAGGAACTAAACCAACATTGAAACCGAGAATTCAAAACCTTGGCATTAGGTCAGATATTGCAGTTACTGCAAATTTGACATGGCAATATCTCTTAAACGGGACACATCTGAACCATAAGGCTTTGTCACAAGATACAGGAGGTGAAATGAAGACCATTTTCAGTCTAAACTTAATTTTGACAAAATACTGTCAAAAAATGCTGTCGTTTGCCTTCGTTGGGCAGTGCTGTTCTGTATCTTCACATAGGCAGCTTTCTTTCAGCGCATTTGAAGCAGGTATAAGTTGCTGCCTAGCTCTCCTGCAGGGTTGCGACAATCACCAGTAATGATGCGTTTCTGGATTGCCTCTGTCTTCAATTCATGACTGGATGCTTTGACCGAACACTTCACGTTATTTTAACACAAACTGTTTGCACGGCTTGGTGGCTGTCTGCAGGGTCACCGCTAAAAATGTTGGGCCCCATGAAAGATTGGGCCCCCAAAATCACAAATTATGTTATCAGCATCCTTCCTCTCTCCCACCTTTGCTTCCTGTCTCTCGTCCACTATCCTATATGAAAAATAACAAAATCCCCCCAAAAATAAATAGAGTGAACTTTCTTGTCCCCAGGGGGGAATTTGTCTTGGGTTTAACACACTGCATTGTATACAGTACTCAAATAAATAAATAAATAAATAAATACATGCCCTGTGCCTCTGTGTTTGACAGACACTGGAGCCAGTTGACCAGCTCCTGCAGAGCGTGGACCCAGCCAAAGACAGGGAGCTGTGGGTGAAGGAGCACAAGACGGGCGAGGTGCGGCCCGTGGACATGAACATTTAGTGGACGTCCCCACCGCCAGGCAGCACCACCCACCCACCCACCAGCCTGCCAGTCGGGTCAAATCGGGTCAGGTGTGCATGAGTGACAGTGATCCCATCCGTGTAGGTACCCCTCTCTACTTCCTCCTCCTCCTCTTCCTCCTCAACTTCCCCTTCCTGTTTCTCCTCCTATCACGTCTCAGTAAATCCCTCCGACTCCCATGTATATTGAGGCACACAATACAATAGTCTCTCCTCTCTATTCAACCATGGAATCCACCAGCATCAGCATGGACTACACTTCCCATAATGCATCTAAGTGAGCTGCAGCAACAAGGCATACATGGACATGCGGAGTCAAACAGTGCCCTCTGCTGAAAGGACCATACAGCCGATTGCACTCACATTTACTTCATTGCATTGGCTGTGAGTGAGAACTCATGCAAACATAACACTTTAAATGCTTACTCTTATCTGTGTGTTAGTTTCCTCTTTTGTCAATCATGGCACCGCACCTCAGAGTCATTATAAAGAATATCATATTGCTCCCTCTAAACCTAGATATTAATGTTGGTCAATGGTCGTCATATTTCATATCACTGCAAAAAGAATTTACTATTGGAAATGTAAATTAAATTTCCTTAGCTTAACACAGGAAGAGTGCTGAGGTTTCGGTAATGTCCCTTGACTCTTGGTGTGAAATGGTGATACGTTTATCATACTTCCACATGATTGATACTCCCCTGTCATTTGGAATCCCCCCTCTACCACACAGTGAAATGGACACCAGCAAAGGTAACGTTATGTGATCTTGACTACAGCCCCTTACGAAGAGAGCGATGGTTAAAAACAGTGTTTAAATTAAACTACCAAAAGAAGTCCAGACAATAGAAAGTTAACTATGAAAATGAAAAGAACATTCTGCATGATTATATATTTCTATAGATTTAATTTACAGAAAGATGTATACGATTTTTTTTCATAGAGGAATGTACAGTACACAAGATGTTGTGGCATAAGATGATTATTTTGACATTCGTGAATGGTTTATGGCAGTCGTGTAGTTTAGTGATCTAATATTGATTGACTTCTTTTGTTCTACAAAAATGAATGCCCTTTTGGGCCATGGCAAAACAAATAGGAACCTTACATCTGTTTGTGTATGTGCCCTATATGTGTGACAATTTAACTGGCTGTCGCTCTCTCTCTCTATCTCTCGATGATGAAGCTTGAACAAAACAACTCTAAGGATATGTAACTACAACCTTTTGTGAAACTGGGCCAATGTCTTGGTTATCAAGTGCATACTGAGCTTCCTCAGTCCCAGCATTTAACCTGTGTAATCTCTGTCTGGTGTAAACCTGTGCAATCTCTGTCAGAATGTAACAACTTTTGGTGGAGTATTCACCTTCTTTCCCAGACCACAAACCATACGGTACCGTACCACCATATTACCCAGCAACATTGGGGCTCGCTCAAAGAGGTTATAAGCTCATTGCAAAAATAGACAAGGTTGTAAGAGGTCAGAACCTCTTTGTACAAAAGACACGGTCATAAGAGGTTACAACATCTTTGGGCTCACTTCAGCTGTGTTAGCCCCCCTGAGTCGCCTGGTGCCAGGTTAAAGTTCACTGTCAAAAAGTGAAAGTTATGGTAGATTCAGAATGGCGGCTTTTGTTACAATGTACACCTTTTAGTGCCTAAAGGTCAATCGCCTTGGAATGTTCATGATATAATCCATGTCATAACTCTATATATATAGTGGATGTTTGTATGTATTTGTAAATACCGTTAGTGCACTATTTTATTTTAAGTCATTATTTTGTATTGTTATCTGTTTGTTTAAATTCTTTTTAGAAGAGTGAGCTCCAAACATTCATATTCTACAAATTGTAAAATGTAAACTCTATGAATTACATACTACAAACTGATTTTTCGGTTATGTCATAGCACAGATAACATTACCACTACTAGAAAGTTCACTTAAGAGTGATAGTGGCACAAATGTTATCCCACTGCAGAATCCTCATAAAAAAGCAATCTAACCTGTATCTTTTTGCCAAGATCTGTGGTTCATTTGGTGAAAACACCAAAGTGAAAATTGAAACATCTACCAGACCATTTTACTTCACCAATGGTAGGCTATGTCTGCCTTTCACACAGACGTGTGCTCCAACACCATTCATTGAACACACGACAGAGTCCCAAACCTATTGTGTTTTTAGAATTTTAAATTCGGGCAGTGTTTGACAGCCAACAAACACTATGGCCTAGTGTGAAGCCTTTAATTTAGTGTTAAAAAGATGAAAGCAAGAAACAATGCAAAACTTCTCCCTGTTGATCCCCCTCGTGTGTATGCCACTTATTATCATAAAGAAGAACTGCAACATTTTCCTTTAAAAAAATGTCATTTTACATAAAAGTGAATAACCATGACACAAACATGCCGTAGCACATGCCACTGCAGGCTAGCATTAGGGCTTATGACCTTCACTATTATCAGCCATTATACAGCATGCTACATAACGTTGTATGGCATAACCTATGGCTTTTGAAATGAGAAACCTTATCCTAACAATCGCCATGAATAGTAAGAAGACACGGTCAAGTCATTGTACATAGCCTGGACAACAGACTATCCACTATAACACTATAACATACAGAACATAATCAGTTCAACTAATCATGAAGCAGAGTTGCATGTGTTAAGACCTGAGTGTATGTCTGGGCTCAGTGTTCTCCTCTACCTACTCCAAACAGCATGGCACAGCAGAGAGCACCTCCATCCAACTGATACCTCAACAATCAAATAATAAACATGTATCCCATTATGCGAAAACCTTCAGTGCTGTAGTGGTTCTGTAATCAGTTATCGCCTCTGTCCTTTACACGGTGCATTGTAGATTTTTATACAGAGGCTAGCAGGCAGCGTAACAACAAATATTTAACTAATTTTGAATTACTTTGTGGAATTTAGGGCATGTTTGAGTTAGATCTCTTGTTGTCCACTCCCAACTCTGGCCTCTGCCAAAGAGGACATCATCTTGGTATAGTATCCTATCCTCCATGTTGCATTGTTGTGTTGATAAGTGTGGTCAATGATGTACGGTCCGTGTGTTTTTGGGCTCAGTCGTTCAATTTAATGTGTGTGTTTGTGTAAATGCATTTTTTTTTTTACACATTTCTGAAAACGGTTGATTTCAAATTTGGTGAACAGTCTCTACTCATAAACCCGGTGTTCATTAACTCAAATGTTTACGGAGTTGTCAAGTTTGTTTTCGATATGTCCACAATAAAATTGGAAGAAAAGACTTTTGATTCCGTGTATAGTATTTGGAGTCAATTATCCTGCACCAGGTTAACCTTGTTTTGTGCTCAAGGAGACACCTAACTGATGTGCCTCATTTACGAAATACTTTATGCTAACTTCCTGCTTATAACGATGTCTTTACACATATTAACATTGAATTAATGATTTCTTATTTGCATTAATGAATTGTTTGGTAGCAATGCCTCTTACACAATTCCTGTGTATCATTATAGTATCATTATAAGCATCAACAGTCCGTTGGCTATTTGTTTACTCATCATGTTCAAAATGGTCAACTGATCGTAAAAAGCCTAACAGCAATGCCAAATGATGAACTAAATGTAAAGTAAAAGTCAATGAATGCAAAGTCCATGTAAATAGCTTATTAGTAAAGCGTTCTCATTAAGTGCCACCCTCATCTGTTTGGCAATCCCCATGTTTTGTGGTCCATCCCGACAAATGGCTAACCCCCGCGGTTACTTGGAACTCGGTTAATAGGATTTACTCTCCTAAGTAGATGAAAGTCAACCCCTTGGCTTGGCCCTCTTGGTCGCTCGCCATTGGCCGAGTGGAGCCGTGGAACCAGGATGAGCATTAGGGAGGACAACTCACCCTCCAGATGAACGGGCTTAAGCCCAGTATTTTTGGCATAACCCCAAAAGCTCCTGTTCAGCCCATAGGGCTCTGCACTGGAGCTGAACCTCGGCCCATGCTGAGCAGATGAAGATGACACCAATTCCCTGCCCCAGTCGGGGGCAATCCAACCAGGTCTAAGAGATGGACAACTAGGTGTTTAGAGTTGTCTAGCCACTTGTTCAGCTTGCAGTATGAACAGTTTCTCCACTTAAAACATCAATGAATTTCAACACAATGACATTTTGATTTGATTTATTGGAAAGGAACATGTGGACCCAAAACAATCACAATCACACAATATATAACTGGTTGCACTCCGTCTAAAACGTATTGTTTCATTGTTCACTGTCCATTAAATTACAAAAACAAAATGGCGAATCTTCTCATCTGAAATGAGTGAGTGTAGTTCCCTGAATGTAAGAGTGCTTATTGGTTATGTCCTCAGGCAAAGTGTCCCAGGGCCCAAAAGAAAAACAAGAACTGTGGCATGCATGTGTACCAGTGTTGTAGAGTTCTGTGTTACTGTGCAGTATTAGTAATAAACATGTAAGTAAGTATAGCAGTCACCAATAGCCCCAATAGTAAGGACTAACCAACATATTTCAGCCCAGCACAATATGTACAATGTTTCCTTGGTTTAAAGAGGATTTGCATCATCCCGGCATCTGCAAAATATCTATGATGGAAAGCAAAGAGTTGGTCCACACTTATACACAAATACAAAATCTTTTTAAATATCTATTACACATAATTGCAGAAACTATTGCCCATAACAATCTAAAAAAAGACAATGGTAAAAAAAAGGTCTGAGAGGTGGATTAACAGAACACAACACAGGTTTTACAGTACAGGATTTGTCTGCTGTGGTCCTGGTTGTTTCAGGAATACATTGAATATGGTGGGCAGTGGTCTTGATAAGCACTGTGTGAAATGATATGTACAGTATACAGTAGGGCAAGTCTGAAGCTTCAGGCCCTGAGGTCATAGATCTGCTCTCCTGTCATAGGAGCAACCCATCAATCGTGGAATGTAACACTGATCGAACCAAACCAGAACTTAGTCTGTTGCAACCAGTCTTTGTGTGTGGAACAAAACAAGCATGTCCATTATTGTGCTGTAGGCTCAGCATTGCACGCATGAAGGCCTATGATCTGTGGAGACAGACCAGGTCTGTGTGAAAATGCATTTGTGATGTGTAAACAATGAGGCTTTGGACAGTCTTCACAGTACAGATGGGACAAGGGATTCAACCAACTGAACGCTGAACTGTTTCACTGTTTCTTTTCTTTCAGTTTGTCTTTAATCCTCTGTGGTTCGTCGTACTGCATCAGCCGCAGGATGTCCTTATTGTCAATGACCCCCTGGATGAATTCGCCCTCTTTAATTTTATCTGCAACAAAGCATACAAATAAATTGATTATGAACCCAAAAGAGCCTAGGTTGAGTGGAATTCGCCTTTTCGCAATGAGTGCGTTTACATGCAGTTCAATATCCCGAATATGATCTAAGTATCCCAAATTTGCGTTTGAACATATAAACACCTTTTCCCGACTTCAGTATCCCCGATAAGCCCTTATTCGGGACTTTGAGAAATCGGGATATGATAGGTGGAGTATTCCGACAGAAGTTGGGGATACTGACGCATGTAAACACCTTATCCCAAATAGTGGGGCTTCCCATAGAACGCTGTTGCTGGTATCCAGGCTACACGCACTTGAAGACAATTCTACAGGTATAACGGCCAAGAATGCAGACAGGGATATAGCGTTCTGTGCTCATAAACACCTTATCCGGAATATGATCATAACTCATATTCAGGATACTGGACTGCATAAAAACACACTCAGTGACTTCCAACAAGTTATGTACAAACGGTATAAACCTGTTTCAGGCAGAAGATCATTGAAAACAGTGCTGTGTATCTTTACTGTATCTATGCCAAACGGATGAAACTTACACCTGCTTCAAATGCATTGAATCAGAGGTGCTTGACGTCACAGGAAAAATGCCCATATACAGTATGTACAGTCTGTATATTGTAAAGGCACAGTTTATGAGTTTCTTATGGTGTCAAAAAACAATGAAATACTCAAAATTACCATTTTCTCCCTTCCCAAAATAGTTCCAGATTTTATCAGCTCTTTTTTCAGGCGTGTTCTCATCATCTGGAAGAGTTTTTTGGTCCTCGGCAGGGATCATGTTGAATATTGACTGCATTGAAAAAAAGAACGCACAAACGCGCACACGCACGCACGCACACACACGCACACACACGCACACACACGCACACATACAGATTTCTGTCAGAAGTCAGCTGATTTTGCCATCTCACATGAAGAACACAGCAAGATATAATCCTGTTTGAGCCGGGTCTTCTCTTGCTCTGACAGTGAGTTAATTAGTTGCTTAAGCAGTTGCTTGAGCGTCTTCCCAGCAGCTGACCTAAATCTATGGGGGTGGGCAACAGATCCTACTCACTGTGTCCACAAAAAGAAACAGGACAGCTGGTAGACCCACCCTCGTCGCTTATCACTGTCCAGGACATGGATTGAAGCCTGTCTCATGCTATTTGAGAATTTGTAACAATAGGTTCTTGATATAGTAACTGTACCAATAAGGCACTTTCTGATCCTAGCAAATTTTCCTGATGATTTCCCATTCAACATCTTGTTTTTAAATATAAAATTCAATGTAAAACAGCTGAAGTAATGTTAGTTAAGGAAATGGAGTGATCAATATGTAGACAACTGGGCCCTTAGTAGATTCACTCCCATTGCAAAGAAACACAGAACCGTGGTCATTCAAGTCTTGTCTTCCTTCTTACAGAGGAAGGCTCATTTTAGGCATTTTATTTTCATGTTTTTAGGTGCATGTGTTTTATCCATGATGTAGTAGCATCTTAAACCAATTAGAAGCTTGTTATTATTGTGGTATTATTGTGTCATATATTTGGACAGCAATGTAGCTCAAAATGCCTGCATCACTTATGATTCATCTCAAGGCAAAGAAAGTTTAGGCCATACATAAATATCAATGACCATGCACATAAGTAATACAAAATATGAAAACTAAAAAAAAACGCAATTCATTGTTAATGTAAAAAAAATAGTGATAAAAGCATAAATCACATTTTCAACCAGCTTTTTTTCCAGTTGGTTTTTCCAGTCCCATTTGAGCTTACCTTGACGATGTCCTGAACTTCATTCTTGCTGATGGTCCCGTTGCCATCCACGTCGTAGAGGGAGAAGGCCCACTCCAGTTTCCGCTGCACCTTGCCGGAGGAAGTTAGGTGCAGCGCCACAATGTACTCCTTAAAGTCCAGTGTGCCATCGGCGTTTGTGTCGAAGCTGCGGAAGACGTGGCGGGCGTAGGCGGTGGAGTCGGCGTCGGGGAAGAAGCCAGCGTAGATGCTCTCAAACTGCTCCTTGCTGATGCGGCCGGAGGGGCACTCCTTCAGGAAGCTCTGGTACCAGTTGCACAGCTCTGTCTCCGTGTACTTGGTGTTCAGCTTCAGCTCGTCCAGGATCTCCTTGGACAGGGCACTGCTCTTGCTGTTTCCCATAGTTACTGGCTATCCACGTTCTTTTTTGGGGTTATATCCCTTTTCTTTTCACTTCTTTTGTGTATCCCTTCTTTTTGTTTTGTTTTCTTCTGGTGGATGTGGAAAGAAGGTGCTGTGTGCTTGCCGGGATCTTTTTTTTTTTGTCGTCCTTGTAGCTGTGCTTCCTCCGTCTCCTCTCTCACGTCTCTCTCCTCCTCTTCTAGCTCGCTTATTCCTTCTATTCCTCAGCCCTCTCTCACGTGCTGGCTCCCTCCTGGTGTGTGTGTGTGTGTGTGTGTGTGTGTGTGTGTCTGTCTGTCTGTCTGTCTGTCTGTCTGTCTGTCTGTCCAGGGCTGGACTGGCCAGCTGGCATAGCGGGTATTTCCCAGTGGGCCCTTCATCCTTGTGGGGCCCCTTTTTTCAAATATGTAAAAAATAATAATAATATATTTTTTAAATTGTTTACATTTCTGAGAATAGGGGCCCACGAGGGTGCAGGGTCCACCGGTGAGTCAGTTCTGCGCCGTTAAGTAGGCCCCTATTAGCCAACACTGCCCGGGCCCTATTTCTACCTCAGACCAGCCCTGTGTCTGTCTATCTTGCACACTTCTACAGGTACCTGCCCAATCCCCTTTTAGCCCTGAATAGGATTACAGCTATCTCATTTGAAATCCAGACAAGCTTTCTGGCAGATTAATTAAGTATGTCGCAGCTGTTTTTGGCCACGACTCTGGTGGTGGTGATGAATGGGTTGTCTTGGCTCCAGATAAACGAGTTAGCACACTCGGATACTACTAGACTACCAAATCTACCTTTGGGTACTACTAAAGTTATCTAATCTAATCTTGACTTGGCATACAGATATTACATTAGATGTTGTTTCTTTTCCCTTTTTAATGACTCGCTTACAAATGCTACACAGTAGGGTTACGCTGAGAAGGATGTGTGTGCAAGGGTGGTATATCAGTCAAATGTAAATCAGTCAAAAGGTAGATCTTTGTTTTCCACATGCCATATTTAAATATCTTTTCAGAGATATTAACTTGCCATATCACACAGACAAGGTTTGGTGGACAGATTCTGCCCACATTTACATCAAAATAGATATTTAGGAACGTTAATGTAAGTCACACACGCACACACGCACATGCAGACACACACACACACACACACACACACACACACACACACACACACACACACACACACACACACACACACACACGTGCGTGCACATACTAGTGTTGTGTGAAAAGGTGTGTTTCCTGCATGTTAAGCTGAGTCCTGAGTGCTAGGTAGATCAGTTGGCCATCTGCTGTTGGGCTGATTTAAACTGTAGCAAGAGCAGCCAATTAAGATATGCCTGGGAACAGGTACATGCTGCCAACAAAGTAACTAATCCCACACAAACACACAACAGCTTTACCTGTTTTACAGGTATTTATTTGCACTGTAAAAAAAAAACAGCCAACCTGGCCCCACCGTGACTGATATGGTAGGGCACTCGTCTACTACGTGGCCGACCCGGGTTCGATTCCTGGCCTGGGTCCTTTGCCGGCCCTTCCCCGTCTCTCTCCCAACTCACTCGCTTCCTGTCTCTATTTCACTGTCCTGTCTGAGAAAAAAAACAATAAAGGCTTGTAAAGCCCCCTCAAAAAATGCTTAAATTAAAATAAAATAAAAACAGCCAACCTACAGTAAAGAACCTGTGAGAGACTTAGGCATATTTCGTTTGTAGGCCATGTAGTGTTGTTTTCTGACTTACGATATAGAGTTCACACACACTTCTGATTTTATAGTAAGATGACAACATGAATGTCCTCTGTAAACAACATGGCCTGAGGTTGAACCCTATCTTTCACAGCAGGCTGCCTTACATTTTTCAATTGGCCTCCTTTGACACAACTGATATATGAATGCATTGTCACTTGTGTAACAGACACTGGCCTTAACCTAAGTGTGCTTGCAAACACAACTGATACATGATTGCATTGTCACTTGTGTAAAAGACACTGGTCTTAACCTACTGTACCTGTAAGTGTACTTGCAAACACAACTGATACATGAATGCATTTCACTTGTGTAACGGACAGCCTTTTTGGCTTTCAGGCATGGTCTGTTAGAAGTGCTTGTATTAACAGGGCAGAGTTCGAGTAATCCTGTTAAGTCATATGCATGTTAATGACAAGAGACAAAGAAAATAATTATGCATGGTTTGTCAAAAATCACAATCTAACTTTGTCTCTGTGTTACAACTACTGGTATGTCACTGATTCTGTGAAGTAGTGGGGGTCAGCGGATGCTTACAGTAACAGAGTAAGTGGGTTACTGGGCTGGTCGTTAAAGAGGATGTTAATGTCCACGTCTGTGGTTTTTATCATTGTGTTTCATACTCACTGTTAAATGCACTCATGTGGGGCGTGACACCAAATTCTGAGCCAAAACAATGGACCGCCATATTTATATGAAAATTATATATTTAAAAACAAATCTAACTCCCTGTAGGGTCCTGAATGCCTAAAGTACCGGTGGACTTAGCCCCACTTACTCTGATGCTCTTGAGAGGAAGTGATTCTCAAATCCTCTTTTTACCACTTCACAAGGACATCAGTATGCTATAACCAAAATGAAGTTCAAGTTTATTATAGCCAAATCAACAGGATAACATACAGTTGTACAAATGTACAATTCTGCCCTATAAAGCAAAAAGGCAGTAACTGCATTGCTGTTTAAAATGAGCTACTATGACTTTAATGTGCAAAAAAGGTGGTAATATAAAGTAACAAAACTGTCATATGTCTATGATCTCCCAAAAAACACTTGTACTGGATGGCAGTATAATTTTAAAGTCAACTGACTCAGTTTTGAGCTCTGCGCAGCTACTGCCTTTTTGCTTTGTAGGGCAGAATTGCTATCCATACAAAGTGCAATGAACTTGAATCTTCAACAGGGGGAATCTGCAAATGGGGTCCACCAAATGATTTTTGAAAAAGAAAGCGAAAAACTAGTGAAAAAAGGAAAAAAGTGATTAAAACGAGCAAAAAATAAGCTGTGTCTTTACCTAAAGGCCCATTGAACAAAATCTACTTCTAGTTAACAGGTTAAATTATGCCATGGAGTGGTTTTCAGCACCCACAATAGCGGACAGCTCCAAAGATTCATATATATCAGACAAGTGAATCAGTCTGCAGTTGTGGGTGATGAAATCAACTCTATTGAATTTACCCTGAATTTGGATCTCAAGAATTTGTTTTTTTTTTTACATTGGATACTTTGTCTTTCATCTCAAGTAAGCTTTACAAAAACAAAAAAAAGAAAAGATTGTTGTCAAAAAGATTTATTCTGATTCCTTGAGCGCTGTTTGTCCTTCATATGGGATGGACAGCAGACTAGGCTGTGTCTACTCTGCACTCCACAGGACAGGAGGCCGGTGCCCTGGCCTAGAGACCGCTGCTCATCTCATCCAGGGCTGGACAGGGGGAGAAATAGGGCCCGGGCACTCTTGGCTTAAAGGGGCCCCCCTCATAATTAGCGGCGCAGAACTGTTTCACCGCAGAACTGTTTCACCACAAGGGTGCGGGGCCCACCGGGAAATGCCTGGTATGCCAGATGGTCAGTCCAGCCCTGATATCACCCAACTCACACTTCGCCACATTATCCCCTTAGCTGGCCTCCATGTCGCTCACGTCGACAGCCACAGCGTAAAACAGATTACAGATGACTGACGGCAAATCAGACAGGAGACGAGTGTGTGTGTGGACTGGAGAGGGAGAGACTTGGATGTGCTTAGCAGTCGATAAAGCAGCAGTGACAGGTTATGTCTCATCCTCTCTTCTCCTCTTCCTCTTACTGATCCATTTTCTATTATTACCCCTTCTTTAATGTCCAGATATTCTTTGCTAAATAAGTTCAAATACAACAAAAGGGAAAACGCACACACAGACACGCATGCGTGTGCACACACAAACACACACACACACTTGGTGTATGTACCTATGTGCATATGCTCTGTATGACGAAACCAAAACATCTGAACAAGGCCACCCTAATTTTTCCAGTTCTTTTTTGCAGTTCAAGTTATAGACATCTATTGTATCTTTAAATTGTACAAAGGCAAGCACTGAACAGCCAAAGGTGGGAAAAAAATCATTACCCATTAAATTGGTTAAAATGGACAGAAGAGTGAAATCTAACCTGTTTCATTACATACTGTAGGAAGACATGTTATTTTTCAGACTTTTCTTTGTTTTTTGACAGAATGCATGGGACCATGGGGTAGCTCAGTTGTTGCGCTGCCATCTTGGATACAAATTCAAGTCGAAGTAGCTGCATGTATGTGTATTTCTAGCCATCAGAATGAACCTAATGGAACCTGTTATTATGAATTCACGATGTCTTGGGAATGTGTCAATTTACAAGCAAGTGGGGGGTAGTGTGGTGACCGCAAGCTTTTGTACGGCAGTGTAAATGTGAACTCGTAATTAATGTCTTGTCCTCATCTGACTACATGACCAGTCTATTGAGTGGCTGTAAACCAAATCCATCTGTTTTGTACCAACTGTTTTAATTTCCAAACTGCTCAACTGTGTCATATTGGAACCAGGCCACATCTCTGGCAGTTTCATCATCTCATTCTCAGCTCTTAAACAATTAAAAAAATCAGATGACCCTAGGTGTGGCGTGGCTCAGTGGGCCAAGAAACAATATCATAAATCTGTGCAACCAGGTTTGTGTCCAGTCCTTTCTCTGCCTTTCCATTCTCTTTTTTGAAGATGTTTTTTTATCTTTTTGCCTTTATTTATGATATAGTGAAGATGGTGACAGGCAGCAAGTTGGGAGAGAGAGATGGGGAAGGGCCGGCAAAGGACCCCGGCCGGGAAGGAATAGAACCCAGGTCGGCCACTTAGTAGACGAGTGCCCTACTGCTAGGCTGTGGTAGGGCCTGCCTTTCTCTTCTCATCTCCCAGTGTCCGTTTTCCGTGTCAGAGTATCATACCCTGTGGTCCAGAGTATGCGTACACACATCCTCCCGACGCTATGCAGGTGTAGGGTAAAAATGTTCCACGGATAATAAAATTAGATTATTTTCTTTCTGCTGCTGCTGTACTCAGTGATTTTATTCAGTTAATATTAAAGGGACACTGTATGGGAAATGGTCAAAAAAGGTACTGCAACTATGCTGCTCATTGAAACTGGACTGCCTATTGCCAAATTTGATCTTTACATGAAAGTTTTCTAAGTAATAAACAAATATTTTCTAGTATGGTCCAAGTAGTCATTTTTGCAGCTAAAAATGGCTATTTTTGGAAATTCAAAATGGCGGACCATGGAGAAGATCCCCCTTTTCATGTATGAAAAATGCAATTTACCCAGTCATAATGAATACTTAGAATTTGATGGTGGTGGTAAGTATTCATGAAAAAGGTAACATTAGTGAATGGGCAGCATGAATTCTGGAAATAAACAACTAAAAATCTCACACAGTGTCCCTTTAACAACAACGTTTCTACTCTGAAGGTCTTCAAGTAGTATAGCTCAATGTGGGGGTAATGTCTTATTTTATCATACACTGACATAATGACTGCTTGCCATGATCTACAAATGAAGAGTTCAGATGCAAAACCCCCTAACTCCATTTCTGAAGACCTGCACTTCTATATTTTTAGAGAACCCCGTTGTTGGTTTGGTTTACATTCATGTACTTGATAATACATATAAATAGTTATAGTACATAAATGAAATAAAAAAATATGCAATTTTGATAGCTTTGTATTAAAAAAAATGAATTAACATTATTTTCTCAAAAGGCACTTAGGGGGTTTTGCATCTGAACTCTTCAAATGTCCCTCTTGGCTGCCCATAGTGCAATACGTAATTCCATGGCTCTTGGTCTGTTGACGTTGTTCTTTCTCTTCTTTGTAGATTTTAAGGACTCTTGTTAGTGTCTTTGTTTGTGTGTGTGCATGCGTGTGCACTGTCTCACGTGAACCCCGGACAATCGGCGCTGTGCGGCTGCCTCCAGAGCTGGTGTGTGGATGTGGGAATGTGTAGTTCTATGTGTGTATTTTGAAGGCGCTTTGAATTCAACTCCATAGTTGTGATAATGCGCTATGCTATTGCATTGTATTGTAACACTTGAATGGGTTTCACAGTTGACGCCTCATCCTCATTCACAGCAGGTGTTGGGAATCCCAGATTAGACCTGATCATTATATCTGCCTCCATAATGGATATCATCTACGCACGTTTGGATCCTCCTCAGCGTCACAGACCAGTGAGGCAAATTTTAGGCAGATTATAATCATGACACATCGCTCTTCATCCCACAGGTCAACAAGAGGTCACAGCAGATACTGTAGGCAAACAAAACTTTGCACGCACACCTACTTGCATGGATTATGTTTACCTACAGAAGAGTGATGTGTTATTAATTGAATCTGAGGAAGACCGAGAGGTCGAAACGTCATTGCCATTGAATGAATGAATAAAAAGAAGAAAAAATAACTTAAAGAAAAAAAATCCAAAGGAGTGTGCGAACCTTTTTTCAGAAAATACGTAATCCTTTTGTTCAGCACCAGGGATTGTGCACAAGTAACTCTCTACAAGTGTTATTAATTATAATCTGCCTATAACTTGCCTCAATGGTGTTGTGCCTGAGTGTGCTTGTGTGTGTTAGAGATTTTCTTTTACGTTTAGAACTTGAGGAGTAGAAGAATTTAGCCCTGCAATAACAGCCTGAATACCAGGAATGCCCAAGGTAATTAATAACAGTTGATAAAAGTCAGTAGAAGTCAGTAGAAGAAAGTATAAGAAAAACATGCATAGCTAAATCAAACAGATCAATTTCACGTCCAGAGCAAATACAGCGAATGCATGGCCAAACGTCATCAGTAGCCTTGGTCATTTCTGGTGTACAATAATTCAAACACTGCTTTACTGGCATAGTTGTGGTCTTAAGGTCATTGCTTAAGTGTGTGTGTGTGTGTGTGTGTGTGTGTGTGTGTGTGTGTGTGTGTGTGTGTGTGTGTGTGTGTGTGTGTGTGTGTGTGTGTGTGTGTGTGTGTGTGTGTGTGTGTGTGTGTATATTTGACCAGTTGTACAATAGACAAGACCCTGATTACGCTGACCCTCCATCACGGTTTTCTTTTTTTTTCTTTACAACATGACGGATGACAGAAAAAAAATCTAAATCCAATCAACGGTTCCTAAACAAGCATCATGATGGCCGGGGTTGACCTTTGAAGGGTAAGACATCTTTGTTTTAATGCTCTTTTGTCGCAAATGCTTGAAAACACACCACCCCATCACAGTCAATTCAGCGCTCAAATACCATGTAAATCTCAATCACCTGGTCACAGTAATCATGCACAATACAATACTGACACACAACCACTCCATTCATCTGTGGAGCACTGGGAGATTACATTGAGGAGCTGCATGTGAAATGCCACTATTATTCTGATTGGTGTCAGCAGCTATAAAAATGAATGGAACTCGGCCCTGCCGTGGCCAAGCGGTAAGGCACTCATCTACCATGCGGCTGACCCGGGTTCGATTCCTGGCCCGACGTCTGTCTCTTCCCACTCGCTTCCTGTCACCACCTTCTCTATACTATCATAAATTAAGTCAAAAAGACAAAAAAATATGGTAACACTTTATTTTAGGGATACATCTATTAGCACTAATACATACAATATTAATGCCTGTGTAAGTAACTAGTAAGGCATGTGCTAAGCAAAATAAGACGGTTGTTAAGCATGTACTCACACATGTCTTGTTTATGCCCAATTAGGGATTTATTACCAATATAGCCTTAGTAAGGACCTAGTAGACCTAGATTTCTATTTATGAGTAAGCAGTAAGGGCCAGAATACACTGTGTATAAGCTCCTGGTACATTGTGTGAACAAACCCTGAACAGTGTGAAAACAGATGTGGAATAAGGGTCCCTATTCTAAAGTGATGCATTGCTCAGCCCAGATGGCTTAGGGCCCCCGCACTACCTAGGGCCCCCACACTACCCACACTCCGCCCCTGGGAGGCAAAGTGTAAGAACATAGCTGAATTTGTTTTAGTCTCATCAGGTACATTGATCACACTTATTCTACTCATCATGTCAGAGAGTAATTGGAAGCATTATATAGCAAGGATTGGACGTAAACTTCTCAATGACGGTGGGTGGTGAGATGTCATTTTTTTCATACACCAATTAGTTTTAATTGTAAAAACCCTACAATAAATGCAGAATATAACGATGAGTAATAGTTTGGAAGCGAAACTAAGCTATTCCTTTGTGATAAATAAGTTAATGTTTGAGAAACTTAGCTCCAAGTAGTGCAGTGCATGATGGGTATGCCCTTAGTCAGAAATGCAATGCATGGCCAATGCAGCAATGATAATATTTCTGTTGTTACGTAAATGGCAAATTGTTTGGATAGCATCTAAATTTCACGAGTGAGGGGAGGAGCTAAGGACGTAGGCTCAGAGCTGGGTAGGTTGTCTGTTGGCCTAGATTGCGTACCCATCATGCACTGCACTTCTTGAAGCTAATGTTCTCAAACATTAACTTAATTATCACAAAAGAATAGATTAGTTTTGCTTCAAAACTATTTTTCTAATGTTCTGCATTTATTTTTGGGGTTTTTACAATTTAAACTCAGTGGTACATGAAAAAAATTACATCTCACCAACCCACCACCATCGAGAAGTGTACGTTCAATCCTTGCTATATATAGGCTCCTGTTACCTTTAACACATAGTTGTGAAAAAGAGGAAACTAGATGACTCAGCTAAATAATGAATAATTATTTAATATACCCTTACACTTTGTCGATTGAGGGGGCTAGGTAGCGCGGGCCTGGATGGTGTGGGGCCCCTGGGTAAAAAGGGGGACTTTGGTAGTGCGGAGTCCCTGAGCCATCTGGGCTGACCAATGCATCACTTTAGAATAGGGACCCTTATTCCGCATCTGTTTTCACACTGTTCAGGGTTTGTTCACACAGTGTGTCGGGAGCTTATACACATTGAATTCTGCCACTTACTACTTACTAATAAATAGAAATATAGGCTTACTGGTCCTTACTAAGGTTATATTAGTAATAAATCCCTAATTGGGCATGAACAAGACATTTTTGACTACATGCTTAACAACTGTCTTATTTTGCTTAGTACATGCCTTACAAGTTATTTACACAGGCATTAATATTGTATGTATTAGTGCTAATAGATGTATCCCTAAAATAAAGTGTTACCAAAAATATATCTTTAAAATGAATGGAACTCTGTTTTAAAACCAGTGATAACATACAATACAATACAATACAATACAATACAATACAATACAATACAATACAATACAATACAATACAATACAATACAATATGTATTTACTATATAGCACAGTATCACAACTATGAAGTGCTTTCAAATACAAATACACATTCCCACAATCACACACCATCTCTGGAGGCTGCCGTACGGTGCCATTTGTACAGGGTTCACGTGAGAGAACACGCACATTCACACGACATGGCATTCGCATGCAATCTGAGGATGACTGAGGCCTGTTACTGTACCAGCCAAGCCACCACTCATTTGTTTATGTACTTATGTACTTATGTACTTATGTACAGTATGTGCCTGCTGCTTATCTTTGGGGAAATATCACATCTAGACCTGTGTTGTCTGAGAGGAGGCATGCTATATAGTGTGTGTGTGTGCGTGTGTGTGTGTGTGTGTGTGTGTGTGTGTGTGTGTGTGTGTGTGTGTGTGTGTGTGTGTGTGTGTGTGTGTGTGTGTGTGTGTGTGTGTGTGTGTGTGTGTGTGTGTGTGTGTGTGCACGCGCGTCTGCGTGTGCGTGCCTGCGTGTGCGTGCGCGCGTGTCAAACAAGGCTAGTAAGCGGGTGGCACATTATGCATCCCAAGGGTGCAGATAACAGAAAACATATTTGATGTGGCAGACTCCTGTTGTAAACACAGTTGTTTTTAACATAGACAAGACCAGATGTTGTTTTCAAAAGCTAGTACTGCCTACTGCTTGTATGATCATGAATGCTACTTTATTATTACATCCTCTGCTGCAAAGTAAGGTATAGTTAATCATTTAGTAGGTATGAATGAAGTTTAGGCATCATGCTGTATGTGTATGTCCGGCAGCAATCAAGGAAGCATAACCCAAATGCCATCCCTGTCATCTTTACATGTTGATGAAGCATGAGGCCTTGGGGGGTACTGCTGTGGAAGGTCAATTTGGACGGCATGTGCCATGTGAAGGTTTTACGCTACAAAGCATGTTCAAGAAATGGCTGACATCAAACCCAGTGCAATTTCAGGGTGGCCGTCACATTTAATGGATTTTTTATTGGAGTGACGAATGGAATGAGTAAGCCGTATCCATTTCCAAAAAAGTTAAAACCACAAAAATTACATCTTTTTGTTGTTGTAGTAGTTGTTGTTGCTTTAAAAAGGAATAACAGATTTATGATCAAGGTAAATGTTTAAGACAGATACATATTAAAGTCTAAAACGGAGCATTTGTGCAAAGCAGATTTTGTACAAAAAGTGCAAGATATTTTGATGAATTGCAAAGTTGGCATAGGGCAAATCTCACAGTATTTGTATGATATGCAACATACTGTAATTTTAACTGCTCCCATGGATGACCGTTCATAATTATATTTTCATTTTGGGTAGGTCCAGTCCAGAGCTTGATGTTTAGATTAATTATGTAAAATCCTAAATCCATTTCAGAAACCGGCAGGATTTGACAGCTGCCATCTCTCAGTCTTATTCCCTGGGTAGTTACTTACTTATTTATTTATTTATGTATTTATTTATTTATTTTTACATTGGGCAGGAATATCCTACATAAGTCAATCAGGACCGAGCCATCCTACCAGACCAGATAGGATTTATTTGCTGTGCATATACTTTTGTCGTGTACCGTTTGTACAAGCCCCCAGTATATGGCAGGCCTATATACAGTCGGTCCCCCTACAATGCACACCCTTTACCGAGGTAATGCCACGTCATCCACCTCGGTACGTACCGGGCCTAGCTGCAGTGTACCCAAACAACCGCCGGGTGGCACTTGGGAGCGCTCGCTCAATACACATTCACTCACACGCACACACGGGCGCGCACACATACACATACACACACACTCTCTCTCTCTTTCTCTCTCTCTCTCTCTCTCTCTCTCTCTCTCTCTTGTTCATATCAGATAACCATAGCACAGAGTGGTGAGGAAGCGCAAATGTGTTGGCAACATTTATTACCATATGGGATATTTTAGACGATGTTGACGGCATATTAATATGCTCATATTCACCAGCACGCACCGATTCAGCGGATAACGACATGCCTAATTAAATTGTGTGAGAACACCTCCAGGAAGTAGGAAGAGTCATAAAAAGAATAAATAGCCTAATGAATTTTCTTTTCTTTTTTAATGATGATCGGATGAATTGCCATTAATGTGCAAGCTCTATGTGTAGAAATTGAGTGTAGCCACAAGCCCCTACCGATTCTCGCATCGCAAGATTTGAAACGTCTAATATTACAACTTCAAACTTGATATCTGTATGTGAATACTTTTTTCGTTTGGTAAAAATTACGGAGGGTGCAATAGGGGGCCTAAACCTCACTGCAGTAACCTACAGCGCCGCGTTTGAGCGTTTAAGCCTTGGCTATTTATCTTACATCGCCAACAGCTGGGGCGATAACCTAACCTATACTTCCATAATCAGTGCTTAATTTGTAAATCACAAGGTACCGGAACGCAAAAAACATATGACATCACAGCGACGGTGAGTTGGACAGAGGTCCCGGAACGCACAGAAAAACTAAAATTACGCAAACGAATAAAAACGGGAAAAAAACAGATGCAATTCCCTGCATTTGAACGACATTGAGTCCCATGTCAGCTCATATCCATACGTTTGTTTCTTAATACAAGGGACGGTTGGCAATCCAATGGCTATTTTAAACAACAGCCATAGCATAGGCTAGACTATTAAATGCTGTAATGACAACAACCAATATTTTTTGTTTGATCGCTAACTTTATGCTTAGTAGTTTCGTGCAGTGCATGGAAATTATGCTTTCCCCATGAGGTGAAAAGAAACCGAAGCGGTCTTCTACTATACCTATTGAAAGGACAGTGCATGACTGTCCAATTCCCGTATTCACACAACGTTGGCATAGGCCTATTAAACGTTAAATCCTCGCTTTGTTGGCGACTTTGTTGCATATGATTTGGCTAATCCGCATGTGCTGTTGCGATATGCCACTTCACTGTTTCAAGGGCTCGCGCACTGATGGTAAGCGAGCTGCGATTTTTTAGGGCTCGCTCGCCGATGGTAAGCGAGCGGCGATTTTCCCGGTAGACTTGGCTTTTCACACTGACTGTCTGCTCGCGCTGCGGTCCGGTTGAAAATCCCTCCGACCAATGTTTTATTTGGAGTGTGTAGGCCCTATTTGAATGAAATATCACATTGTCTTTGCTGTTTTCGTGCTCAAATTGACTTGTAAGCCACTGTCGGGTCTTGGGAGAGAAGGAAACGCGCGGGCACACATGCTGAGTGCTCGCCAGCCGAGGAAGATCTCTTCCTCTCACCCAGGCTGTCTTTTTCGCTAGGCTACATGACTGATCAATGCACCAAACGCAGCCCAGGTGCCACTAGAAATGAGTATGTCCAAAACCTTGAGTGCCGACCAAAATTTTATAAAAAACTTTTAAACAATGTTTGGCACAGCCAGGCTTTCCATCTCATCCGCGCATATGAACAAACAACGAGAGAGGGGCAACTTCACGTAGCCTACATTTAGTCAGATAGTAGGGATGGAAATGTAGCCTAGTAGATCTATAGTTATGATTCTTAAATGTATGGGACAAGCAGTAGGCTGAATGTGACTGTCGTGCCGAAAAGCGAGTCCCTGCCAGAACAAGAGTGCCTCATTGAAACCAATGTCATTTTTTGAGAGAAAAATATACTCATTTTTGCAGACAGAATGAATTACATAATATATGAACTAAAAATATGCTTATGAAATATTAGGCCTACTCGTCCTCCACTTAATATGAGCTATTTGACTGAAACCGCAACATTTGTTATGACAATTAGACTATTCGATTCCTTTATGGAAAATATATAGCCTACTGAAATTGTAACCAGCTCTTTGTAGCCTAATTCTTCCAGAGGGAATGCAGATGCTTTATGGATATGCTTTCCATCCATGCACTCTCCGTGCAGGGGTGGTGGAAAGACACCAAACGTGCCATCACCATCCCCCGGACCACGAAACCCACTGCGCTCCGAAGTTGAATTCCTTTTACTACTTTATTGCTATGTGTGCATAAAGCGCATGTTCGATTTGCTGTAATAGGCTACGACCAGTAGCCTCGACGTGTCTGTCTTTTCTTTTCCTTTTTTCAATATTTAGTAGGCTAACATATGTCTAAGCCTAAAAATATAATAAATAAATAGAAATAATTTGGTATCCATGTCTGGTTAGCGTCTGGGCATTTGTGGTCTTTACCTGGTTCTCCGCACCATCTTATGACAATGTTGAACAATGTTGAACAAAAAAACGGATGCACACACGTCATACTCGTTTATTACCTCATATTGTTTTTATTGTATTGATTTTTAATTCTGTGTATAGACAAATAAACGTAGGCTAAACTTGACATTTCAGTTAGAGTGTATACATTTAGGCTATTTTACAAGTAGCCTATACAGAGTTTTAGTAGACAATGCCTACACAGCAGCCTTTACAAGTTGCCTAATGTAGGCTACACTGCAGATAAAGACAGCAGAAAACATCCTTTCTGCCCGGCTTAACCAGAATTGCGTTCCGTCCCTTTCGCTGTGTCTCCTGCGACTCGGTCTGTTGTTTGTGCAGTAGTGCGCTGTTTCCCTTCACCTACCAGTGGGCTCACCACCTAGATCGATGATTTGGTCGATGACTGTAGGCCTATCCAGGTGACTGGACACTTAAAAGACTTTGTAAGGATTTATTTTTAGGCATAGCCTACTTAGATTTTTTTGAATGCCGCCTTTGTCCTGAGTGAATTCTGAATCAAGACCAGACTGCGTTGCTGCCACCCTTGTTGAGTCACTAGCCAACTGCACTTTTTGCACCATGGGATTTACAGTATGGACACGGGAGTAAGGACATTGAAGTAGGCTAGGCTAGGCCTACACCTGGACACTTAAAAGACTTTGTAAGGATTTATTTTTAGGCATAGTTTGATTTTTTTGAACGCCTTTTTATTGATCTAGGCTATGTTTTTATTGCTATTTGTAACATCACAACAAATAAACATTCAAACTTTTGAAACAATATCCATACTCTGCCTTGCATCTCTCGTGTGTGTGTGTGTGTGTGTGTGTGTGTGTGTGTGTGTGTGTGTATGTGTGTGTGTGTGTGTGTGTGTCGTTGGTGCGCGCGCGCGCTCGTGAAAAAAAAACCTCTTGGCCGCAAACTGTTAAACTCAAACGGCTTGGAGGGGCGCTTACATAAATTTCAACTGACTACAGTCTTCAACTGTGTGACGCTATGAATGTTTGTCTGTGGGGGAGGGGTGATTAAACCCCTACACGCACACAAAAGAGCTCGTGGTGTGACAGGTTATCCAGCCTCCGAAGAAGGAGTCATAGTTCACAAGTGTCCACAAGCACTAATAATAATAATAATAACTAAAAAAAACCGTCTTTTTTATTTTATTCAATTGTAGGTACTAGGTAGGCCTATGCAAACTGGATTGGGAGATGGTGAATGAAAGACAGAAAAAGTCGAGTTTAAATTCACATGGTGGTCTTGTTTAGGGCTCACACTTGTGTTATTATCAAATGCCCTATCAAATGCCCAATGCTAAATAACACATGTAATTTGCTGACTGTATTTCTACTACTACTAAAACTGGGGGATGGACGAGCACGGAAGCACAAACACAGGCAGACGCTTGGAGGGGCGCTTACATAGATGTCAACTAACTACAGTCTTCAACTGTGTGACGGAGTGAATGTTTGTCTGTGGGGGAGGGGGTGATTAAACCCCCACACGCACACAAAAGAGCTCTCTCTCTCTCCAACAACACAAGAGGTATTCGCATTGGACGCACTTGTTTAGTCCCTCACAATGTGTAGGGCCTATGCTTGGTTGCCATATTAAAATCAGGTTTTAAGAAGAGCACACACAATCGAATCGAAAGTAGCCTATAGCCAAATATCTTAAATAAATTCGGGCGGTTGGTTGAATCATTCAAATAGCCAAATTGAAAATAGCTATATAGTAGCCTATATAGGCTTACCACCAACAAAAATTATGAAATAATGAAAACAAATTATACTCTGTAGCCGCCTTAACAATAGAGGTAATTAGGCCTATTAATGCATTCGTTTGCCAAAAAAAATAGGCCTAAGCAAAAAAAAAGAAAAAGAATTTCACACTTATCTTAACATTTATCATACTGTCACAGGTGGGGGGTGCGCGTTTGACAGCGGCACCACCACTTAATACCAACTACCCCGAGGAGCATTGTACACATCAGGAAACACCAAGACAACAAAGTCATTTAAATCAAGTATTTATTTTCTATTTGGAGACATAGTTCTGTATGCCTGTGTGTGTGTGCTTGTGTGTGGATGTGTAACCAGTTCTCTGTCCGCGGGGTCCTTAATGGTCCAATGTCTCTGATCAGCACCTCAAACCTCTCACTCGGTCCGTGCGCATCGTAGCCTCCGACAGGTTGGGCGGGGCCACCTGGCTCGCCTGGGCACGCGGAGGCGGATCAGCTGGTGGAGATAGGAGAAGGGTAAACAGGCTTCCAGTCTCTGAATTCGTATGAATAACGCACAGGGGGATGCTAACTCCCATCACCAATTGTGAATAAAATAGGCCTACACAGCACGAGTAACTAAGCTACTTATTTAAAGGAGCACACGTGAGCAGCACAGCAACCAACACAGCACACATAAAATGATGGTGTAGGGGTGGCCATCCTCGCTGCGCAAAAAGTCTTTTCCGATCGTGCATTCGCTGGGTCCGGGAGTGAGAGAGTGAGTGAGTGACAGACAGAGCGGGCCAGGGGCAGCACACACAGCGGGGAGGAGGCTTCAAGGTGAAGGCTATGGTGACCAGGCGTGAGCGTCCTCCACCAGCAGCTTTCCAACGCAACCTCTTCGTGACTCTGGCCGCAAACCTCGTTCAGGCAATATTCCGTCCGCGCCATTCGTAGTCGTCTGTTGCTTGTGTCGTCCAAAGGACCGAACGCGTGCCCCATCTTCTCCCATCCGGATACCGGCGTGCAGCTCACCCCCTCCCAAGGCTGCCCCCCGGCCGCGGTAGTCTCTCCGACCCTTCTCTCGTGCGGTAGCTGTGCGTCTCATCCTCCTCCGGATCCTCCTCGCCTTCTTGCCACCTGCATTCAAAAAGCCCATACCCACCCGTACACCCAATCACCTTTCTCCCTCTTCCCATTGGCACCTGCAAACATTTGCAATCAGTGAGAATAACAGTTAGTCCAAGTTTGTCACCCCCGTGACAATACGACTGCTGTGTTTTTAAAAAAGAAAAGGTAGTGCACAGCCTTTTGTGGACACGTCGTGGTGTGACAGGTTATCCAGCCTCCAAAGAAGCAGTCATAAAGTGTTCACAATCCGTTCCTGGCATGAATGCAGAATAATAAAAACAAAACACCGTCGACTGGCGGTCTTGTTTAGGGCTCACGCGTGTGTTATTATCAAATGCCCAACGTTACGTGCAACACAATGTCGTCGCCAAATTTAAAATTCGATCTCTCTCATGCTGGTGTTACGGGGACACACTTAATTACAATGGTGTTCCTGTCTGATTGAGTCGGTTTTAATTGTCTTTACCGGTTCAAGTAGGTATGCAAACTCCTGAGGATAGCCTACCCGTTCCTGACTTGAATAATGCCGAAATAAGTTAGGGACGGATTGGAAGACGGTGAATGAAAGACAGAAATAAGTCGAGTTTAAATTCACATGGTGGTCTTGTTTAGGGCGCACACTTCTGTTATTATCAAATGCCCAATGTTACATGCAACACAATGTCCTCGCCTAATTTAAAATTCGATCTCTCTCATGCTGGCGTTACGGGACACACTTAATTACAATGGTGTTCCTGTCTGATTGACTCGGTTTTAATTGTCTTTACCGGTTCAAATTGTAGTAGGTATGCAAACTCTGTATCCTGAGGATAGCCGTTCCTGGCTTGAATAGTGCTGAAATAAGTTAGGGACGGATTGGGAGACGGTGAATGCAAGACAGAAAAAAGTCGAGTTTAAATTCACATTGTGGTCTTGTTTAGGGCTCACACTTGTGTTATTATCAAATGCCCTATCAAATGCCCAATGCTAAATAAAACATGCAATTTGCTGACTGTATTTCTACTACTACTAAAACTGGGGGACGGGCAAGGACGGAAGCACAAACAGACCACAGACACAGGCAGACGCTGCTCTGCAAAAGCGGTGCTATACTGCCCCCCGCATTCCGAATGGCCACAGGGTGTAATGATCACGGTACGCTGCCGCGGCCCGGCACGGTAATGAGCAGATTGAAGTTACACCATCTGTATGTACATTCTTCTGTCTCAGATTATTACATGTCAGCTATAACAAAAAATCACACCTCTGAAACCAGTCAAGCGTGAATAAATACGTCTACCTACACTGTTCGGCACTTTCTGGCAAGAGCCCTACTGCACCAGATTGAAGATTAAATCTGATCGATAATCTGTTTTATTGCTCTGCTCAAAGAAATAAGCTACGGGTTTAGTGGGAATGATAAAACAAGAGGTTTGCACATAAAAATCATGTTAGAGACGTCAATTTGTTGGCCCAGAGGGGGAAGGAAGGAAGGACAGGGACATGAGATGCGGCGAGTGGGCGTAGCAGAGCAAGGGTTTGGATAACGGGCCGAATGGCACCGGTCACATGACGGCAAGAATAAAAAAGACACTCTGTGACTGTGGTCCGATGCACACAGCGGAAACAGCAAAGAGAGCATCCCACCGATACTGATTCTCACAGACCTCTGGTGTGGACATGCATGTTGTCTGCCGCTGCTGATACCATCCTCTCCCCTGTCACCATAACGTTCTCTCATGTCCTGAAGTCAGGAGGACAAAATGCCACATTGGCTGACCTGGTGACCAAGAACAACTAAGGAGGAGACGTGAAGATGGATGACAAGGAATTCTGACTTCCATATCTCCTCCCTAAAGCTTCAAAGGAGGGGGTCACAACAACAACAACAACAACAACAAACGAACAACAACAGCATCAAACATACCTGTCGTGAGGAGTAAAGAATGAAGATGATGGACATGGAATAGTAGCTTTCCTCCGCTCATCGTCTGTCCATTTCCCTCTCTCCCTCCACTCCTCATGCCACTGGCACCGTGTACGGCAGTATGGGGCTGGAGCGCGGTCGGAAAGCCTCCCTCCCCCTCATCCTCAACTTCGCAGCACTCGCCATGGCCATCTCAGCCATCACCACCAACTTTTGGTGTGAGGGAACGCGCAAGGTCCTTTTCACTTTTTTTTTTCACCTAGCCTAACTGTAGATTTTCTAATTAAAATATTATTTTAATTGATTTAGTATGTTTTTCTTGTTTTGTTTTTTTGTTTTACTATATCTTGTGTCGATAAGAATCCCTTGTCACTTGTCTCTCATTACAACTTTGATGTCCTCTCTGTGTGTCTGACTTTTGGGGTATTTTGGGATGCTATAAACTGTTAACGTCCCTGTTATACAGCACATCTTCTATTACCAGAATGGCAATATTGATGGAACAGCACACATTATGAGGCTACACAGTAAAGTTACCAGTGTTATTTGAACTCTTAAAGATTTGAAATTATCTCCATTTCAGATATCATTTGCTCCCACTCAAAATAGTGTCAATGTTACTCTTTGGCCATTGTAACATTTTCAGTTAATTCTACTCAATATTTTGTAAACATACACAGTGGAATATTACACTGACTTTTGACTCCATTGTAATTTGACTCTCCAAAGTGTTGTAAATACCACTGTTGGACAGCAATGAATTACTGTAATGCATTACTTTTTGCTGCAATGCAGTAATGTAAGGCATTACAGGGTAAAAATCTGTAATATTTACTTAATTACAATGCTAAGTAACTTAAATTACAATACATTACAATGACCTGGATTTTAGTGGTATTCAGTGCGGTGGGTCAGAAAGAAGCTATTCCTGAACCTGGTAGTTTTTAGTCTGCATGCTGCCAAAACACCTCCTGGGTGGGAGGTGAAAAAGTCATGACTCAAGAGCTTGATTTACACTTATAAATTGCCAGATCCATATTTAGACCTACAGTTATTTTGGCGAAAGTAACTAAAGTAATGCAAAAGTACCTTACATTTTAAATATAGTGATATTATATAGTAAGGGATTATTTTGAAAAGACAGTAACATGTAATCCGTAAAGCATTACAGTTTTTGAGTAACTTGCCCAACACTGGTAAATACTCTATCTGGAGTTATACGAGTGAAGGAACATCCCATTTATTTACCTTGCATATGTATTGTTTATTTTTTAAATCTCAGGTGATGAAGCCCTTCTGTGCTGAGGGTGCCAGCATGCTGAAGCAGCAGCACTACTGCATCGCCTTCAACAGCTCCAACTTCAACGACAGCCGGCAGGTGCAGTACATCTACGAGACGGGAGAGGACAAGTTCGTCATGAGGCGCTTCCACACCGGCATCTTCTTCTCCTGCGAGCAGGCGGACGACATGATCGGTATGCAGATTCAGTTTAGTGCACTAAGTAGGCCTTAGAACAGGGATGTCAAACTCAGGCTCGGGAGCCAAATCTGTCCCGCGTAGTCATTGCATGCAGCCAGCGAGATCATTTTTTAAATGTGTAGTAGTATTACAGTTGGCCCATGTAAAGCATTAATGTACAGCGGAACAAGACTTGACTATAAAATTTTGAATATGAGTGGACCCAAGCCAATGAAACAGCTCACCTCACACTCATAATATGCAGCACAATATGTGCAGGCACATATGAACTATAAATTATGTTAAAGTGTGTGTGTGAAATTTAACTGTGAGTATTATATTAAGTAAACGCACGCACAATTTTAGTCCATGTTTTAAATACATTTTGAGTTAGGCCCACGACTTCGTTCCAGATTTTGATTTTGGCAACTCAGTCAGTTTGAGCTGTATAGAGTATTAAAGGAGAGTTATATTGCTCCATACTGTAGGTGTAAGGTTATTATACAGTATACTGTACTGTTCAAGCACATAATCTGACATTACTTGGCTACATGTACTCCCTCTACATCTGTTCTAATGTGTTACATGATGTGATATACACTATCTATGTAGTAGGGCCTATCATGTGTTGAATAGTGGCAGCAGTAGAGTCTTTCTTTGTGTCTCTCTTATTCTACAGCTTTCGAATGCAGGGAATTCATGGGGGTCACTCCAGTACAAGAGCGAGGTGGGTGAGTTTACATGGAATTGCAGTTAAGCACAGTGACACACACACATACACACACGCACATGCACGCACACACACACACGCACACACGCACACGCACACGCACACACGCGCACACACACACACACACACACACACACACACACACACACACACACACACACACACACACACACACACACACACACACACACACAGACTTCAATCCTTGTTTGCAAATTTCACATGCTCTGACTGGCACACCTAAATTTGGGGTTTTCTTGAACATTGGGCATTACATTGAAATTATTATTATTACACAATGACAGAAACTCGACTGGGAGCAATATGACATGTTAGTAAAAGTCATCTGCCTTGCCCCCATAAGATGTAGGTCAGAATGTGATTCTTTTTCTTTCATTCAGTGTGCACCTGTAATCACATCATCTGAGGATATCAATGAGAATCTCTGTCATAATCTCGTCTGTGATCATAATCTTGTCAACTATGACCTTGTATTCATTACCAAATCATATGATCGGCGAAAGCTTTTGACTTTAACAGATTTCTCCGTTGTCTTATATTCTGGAGAAAAAAACCCCTCTCTCTCTCTGTCTGGCTCTCAAAAATACACTGCCATATACTCATCCTTTTAGATATCTTAGGGCAGGGGTGTCAAGCTGAAATTCACAGAGGGCCAAAATCAAAATCTCTGATGAAGTTGCGGGCTGAATTCAATATTAATTCAAAAATGCGCTGAATGTGTCCATGAATTAAACACACTTCATACTTAGAGATAGGCAAATAGCATACTCCCATCATTTATGCTATCATATACTTCTATGTGCTAGATAAGTGCTGTTACACTAACCTGGACCCACTCATAATTCTTGAGAAGCCCGAAAGTTTTGACTTCAAGTCATATTTTATTATCAATATTAATGGCGTATGTGGGCCAACTGTAATGCACATTCTAAATGATCTCACCGGTCAAATGAAATAGCTGCACAGTTTGACATTCCTATCTTAGGGGCTTCTATGCCTTTAATGAACAGGAGCGTGTGAGATGGTGACAGGAGGTGAGTGGGAGAGAGACACGGGAATGGATCGGGAAATGATGTCGGCACAACAGTATGGCGCCTCACCAATTTGAGGCATGGCCAAGGCCTATTTGTTTGTACACACACACACACACACACACACAGACACACACACACACACACACACACACACACACACACACACACACACACACACACACACACACACACACACACACACACACACACACACACACAGAAAGAGAGGTGGTTATTTACATATACCTGTATCAACATTACACGTCTTCTTTTCCCGTCTTTCATATTTTCTTTCCCCTCTTCTTCCCATCTCTGCAGCTGTGTTGTGGCTCTGTATGGTGGCAGAGTGTCTTTACACCTCGTTGATGGCCATAGGGGGCGCTCTAATGTGGACAGAGGCGTGCCACTGCTGCAACATGATGAACAGGCTCAAAATAAACGCCTTCGCCGCTCTCTGCACAGCCCTGGCAGGTAACCCTGTCCAATCAATGAGCATGTGAAAGCTGAACTTACTGATTCACTCACTGTCTGACTTCCTTTAGTGCTGTCTTTCAGACGACTATGATTGTTCTTCACACAGACCTTTATGTGTCTGATAATCTTTGGCAACTACAGGTTGGTAGATTTCGTGCAGTTTGAAGCATGTGTATTCCTCTGAGGCAGAAACTTTGAGTTAGTTAATCACCTTAAAGGTGCACTATGTAATACTTTGGTAATTTATTTCCAGAATTTCCATTCACAAATGTTACATTTGTTCATGAATATTTACAGCCACCATCAGTAGTGATTATGACTGGAAAAATTGCACTTTTCTCCATGTCCGCCATTTCAGTTTCCAGACATAGACATTTTTAGCTGCAAAACTTACTGTACTTTGTTCATACTAGTAAATATTAGTTTATTGATTAGTAAATATTCATGCAAATATAACATTTGGGAAAAGGCAGAACACTTGCAATGAGCAGCATAGTTGCAATACCTACCCACCATCCAACATACTGCACCTTTAGTCTTTAATCTTTTATCTCATGCTAAAGGCCGTATCAGCAGTAGGCAAATTAACACTTTCTCAGTCAAAGCGGCTGCTTGTGCCCTGAAAACTACCCTTCTAAAACCTTGGTAGACGTTCCTACATCCAGCCTTGTGAGTCATGACAAGCAGGACTGCCTCATCAGCCATAAGAAAATCGGACTTGAGAAACTAAGTGTGAGGGGATGGTCTACATTTTCTGGCAGGCAATGACTCTATACATGTAGAAGCAGCTTGATCGGATGAGATTGGTCATGTCAGCCTTTAAATCCCATTTCCCCCTGACATGGGACATGGCACAGGACGATATTACATAAGTCGCCACGCTGGCCACCCACCCGTGCCCCTCAGTCCGTAGCGCAGGGCAGACACTTGGGGATTGCAAACATATGCTACTGTAGAGGGCAGATTATCCAAGTTGCATGCAATGTTTGCTGCATAAGCACAAAACTACCATGTTTTACATGCTCAGTCACTGGTCTTTCAACACTACCATGTTTTACATGTTCAGTCACTGGTCTTTCAACACTACCATGTTTTACATGTTCAGTCACTGGTCTTCCTTTCAACAAAAAGGCGCGTGGAAGGCAGAGTATATGTCAGAATTTTTTATTTGATCAATGCTGTGAGTCAGTGGATGCTTGAGTGCACAAACATTTTTTTTCAAGGATGCCACATTCGGTAGCCTGTTTCCTCAGTCTTACTGCTAATGACTTAGTGCTAATGACTTAGTGACTAGAGTGTGCAACCCCCCCGGTACACAAGTAAAAAGTACTATATACAGTGGCCTCCTTGCCTTTCGGATCCTGTGGTTTATGCTAGTTAGATTTTGAACCTCATATGCCTTGGCCTATTTGCCACATAGATCACAAGTCCACAGCTGCCTTAGAGAAATACAGTGTGCAGAATATCTGGGAACCATTTAAGTTCAGTTACATACATGGTTGGGTAGTAAACATGGCCGTAGCCACGTTTGAGGCCAGCGAGGTCTGGACCTCGCTAACTTTGTCAGTTTTATTATTATTATTATTATTATTATTATTATTATTATTATTATTATTATTGTAACGCCAAATATGCCCAACTGAAACAAACAAACAAAACTCAAATCCACTGACAATCAAACGTCCTTTGCAAACTGTGGTTTACATTCATGTGCTATGGCTTCTATTTTTGTCTTGGTGTTCTGTTTTTGCGAGTGAACAAGAGCCGTTAATAGCTCAAGTGGTGTGACTTGTGGGAGAGAATGCAACTCAGCTGACATCACAAGTGATTGGCAGCATTCGTGACTGCTCATTGCGCAATGCGAAATTACGACGCATTCTTCTTAGAAAAATGCATTGAAATGGCAAAGTGTGCATGTGCGCTGCACAGTGCTGGGCGCTTGAGATGTAGGTCCGCTATCAACATAAAGCCAACCGTTTTACAACATGTAGACATAGCCAATGCATAATAAGTAGGTTACGATGTCTTTGACAACTTTATAAAGCCATTTGTAGGAAGCCGTCATTGGATTGTAGTGGAAAAAGACAGACTGCATCAGCTGCTTAAAATATGACTATTAAAAACATAGGCTTGGGTAACAGAATAGGAAATCCGTGAAGAAACGTAATTTGATTGTAAATTGGAAAGCCTGACCCTGTGATAAAGGTTGATAGACAGAGAAGGAAGTCACTGGAACATGTTCAGGTGTGGATATTTTACTGTTTATTTAGGACAAGTGCCAAGACTAAAGAAGATGTGATAATGTCAAAATATTACAGTCAACCATTGTAAAATATCGATATCTGAAGCAGCTCCAGTGGCTTCCTTATTGTATGTTTAAATATACCTTACTACTATTTTCCTCTCCTGCAACAGATTGTACAGGAGAGTGGAAGAGGATACATTTCTTTTGTAATTAGGGGCCAAGCAGCGAAGCTGGCGAAGGCCCCTATAGAGTTAGTAGGTTTTCTTCATTAGGGGCCAAGCAGCGAAGCTGGCGAAGGCCCCTATAGAGTTAGTAGGTTTTCTTCATTATTATTCTCTAGTCACCATTCCTCTCCCTCTGCAAGTCTATGGCAGCCCATAGAACCGTACGTAGGAAAATGCTGTAAATCGGCACACACATTCGGGCCCGGCTCAGCATTACCCACAGCAATTTATAGGTCCCCAGCCCCAACGCTCTAGCGCCACCAACAGGTCAAAGTTGCAGGTACATTTCTGCTTGTAACTTTTGAATCGCTGGGCTGGATTTTCATAAACTTGGTATCCCTGGAATCCTTGGGCCAAGACGAATCCAACGCATCATATGACGTCATTTTCCGCCAGGAAAGTTTTCCCGCCATTTTGGATTTTGTAAAATTCAATAAAAATGCTATTTTTTCAGCAATTTTTGACCAATTCACCCGAAATTTGGTATATAGTATCTCTGTACTGAGCTACACATGGGGTCTTCAGGAATATTGGATATCTTTTATCGTTTAGCCGTGAGAGCCAATCAAAATTGTCGTAAACGTGGCGAAACAGGAAGTGAGGTCATATCTCAGCAACCGTTTGTTGAATTGGGCAGGGATTTTGTACACACATAGTAGTCCATCCCATGACCTACCACAAAAAAAATCAGATCCCCAGCTCAAACTCTGTAGCGCCACCAGCAGGTCAAAATTTTAGCTACATTTTTGCCTGTAGCTTTTGAACCGTACTCCCAATTTTCAAAATATTGGTACACAGGTCATCTTCACACTATACTGCACCCAGGTATGAATTTTCGTAACGATTGACAAAACTATCAGCTCTCAGCAGCCATTCAAAATTGTGGAAAAAATGGAGGGATTTTTCTTATCTCTCTGTCCCCTTTGCCAACGGCACCTGCGCACGTTCACTGACACCATTCTCGGCAGGGGGTCTCTGGACACACAAGAGACGAGAGCTTAGGTGTGTGCGTAGTCTGCACATACCCCCCCACCTCCACCCCACACACACAGACAGAGGGAGAGGGAGAGGGAGGGGAAAGGGAGAGAGAGGGAAGGAGGGAGGGAGAGAGAGAGAGAGAGACCATTGTTGTTCTCTCCTCGGTTCCTGTCGTCTCACACACCACACACACACACACACACACACACACACATACACACACACACACACACACATTGCTTCTATATACACCAATTCCTCAGACAAGTCCTCTCAAAAGGCTGGCCAATATGACATTGCAGCCTATAGGATTCTTATGTTTAGGATTTCAAGGACATATCTATTTTCAGTAGGCTCCCGATTCTTTTCTATAATATTGTATGTCATATAAACAATTTTACTAAATAGAATGATCACAGAGGATTATAATTGCTGTCCAAAAAGCAAGCCTCTCAAGTATAGAAATGACTTGCTGATATTTTATAGACTAATTTGAGAGGGAATGGAAATGTGTTACTCAATATAAATCAAGGGCAGCACAGGCCCTGCCATGGCCAACCGGTAGGGCACCCGTCTATCATGCGGCTGACCCGGGTTTGATTCCCAGCCCAGGTCCCCGTCTCTATCCCCATTTTCCCCTCCAAGGAATGCACCTCAACATTGTCGAGATTTGGGCCAAAGGGGGCGCTGCAGTTCCTTCTGTTGCCATGGCAACTTTGGCAAGTTTACTGCTTGGCCCCGCATTGCTGCTTGCAGCTATATTTAGGGCCCGAGCACCGTAGGGCGCGAGGCCCTATTGTTCTCCGATAAATTATTAGGGGCCAAGCAGCGAAGCTGGCGAAGGCCCCTATAGAGTTAGTAGGTTTTCTTCATTATTATTATTCTCTAGTCACCATTCCTCTCCCTCTGCAAGTCTATGGCAGCCCATAGAACCGTACGTAGGAAAATGCTGTAAATCGGCACACACATTCGGGAACGGCTCAGCATTACCCACAGCAATTTCTAGGTCCCCAGCCCCAACGCTCTAGCGCCACCAACAGGTCAAAGTTGCAGGTACATTTCTGCTTGTAACTTTTGAACCGCTGGGCCGATTTTCATAAACTTGGTATCCCTGGAATCCTTGGGCCAAGACGAATCCAACGCACTCTATGACGTCATTTTCCGCCAGGATAGTTTTCCCGCCATTTTGGATTTTGTAAAATTCAATAAAAATGCTATTTTTTCGGCTATTTTTGACCAATTCACTCGAAATTTGGTATATAGTATCTCTGTACTGAGCTACACATGGGGTCTTCAGGAATATGTGATATCTTTCATCGTTTAGCCGTGAGAGCCAATCAAAATTGTCGTAAATGTGGCGAAACAGGAAGTGAGGTCATATCTCAGCAACCCTTTGTCGAATTGGGCAGGGATTTTGTACACACATAGTAGTCCATCCCATGACCTACCACAAAAAAAATCAGATCCCCAGCTCAAACTCTGTAGCGCCACCAGCAGGTCAAAATTTTAGCTACATTTTTGCCTGTAGCTTTTGAACCGTACTCCCAATTTTCAAAATATTGGTACACAGGTCATCTTCACACTATGCTGCACCCAGGTATGGATTTTCGTAACGATTGAAAAAACTATCAGCTCTCAGCAGCCATTCAAAATTGTGGAAAGAATGGAGGGATTTTTCTCATCTCTCTGTCCCCTTTGCCAACGGCACCTGCGCACGTTCACTGACACCATTCTCGGCAGGGGCTCTCTGGACACACAAGAGACGAGAGCTTAGGTGTGTGCGTAGTCTGCTATTGCTCTAGTGTCAACCAAAGCCCCACTGCCCCAGCCCCTGCACATACCCCCCCACCTCCACCCCACTCACAGACAGAGGGAGAGGGAGAGGGAGAGGGAGGGGGAGAGGGAGAGAGAGGGAAGGAGGGAGGGAGAGAGAGAGACCATTGTTGTTCTCTCGGTTCCTCTCTCTCACACACACACACACACACACACACACACACACATACACACACACACACACACACGTTGCTTCTATATACACCAATTCCTCAGACCAGTCTCTCAAAAGGCTGGCCAATATTACATTGCAGCCTATAGGATTCTTATGTTTAGTATTTCAAGGACATATCTATTTTCAGTAGGCTCCCGATTCTTTTCCATAATATTGTATGTCATATAAACAAATTTACTATATAGAATGATCACAGAGGATTATAATTGCTGTCCAAAAAGCAAGCCTCTCAAGTATAGAAATGACTTGCTGATATTTTATAGACTAATTTGAGAGGGAATGGAAATGTGTTACTCAATATAAATCAAGGGCAGCACAGGCCCTGCCATGGCCAACCGGTAGGGCACTCGTCTATCATGCGGCTGACCCGGGTTTGATTCCCAGCCCAGGTCCTTTGCCTACCCTCCCCGTCTCTCTCCCCATTTTCCCCTCCAAGGAATGCACCCCAACATTGGCGAGATTTGGGCCAAAGGGGGCGCTGCAGTTCCTTCTGTTGCCATGGCAACTTTGGCAAGTTTACTGCTTGGCCCCGCATTGCTGCTTGCAGCTATATTTATTATTATTATTAGGGGCCAAGCAGCGAAGCTGGCGAAGGCCCCTATAGAGTTAGTAGGTTTTCTTCATTATTATTATTCTCTAGTCACCATTCCTCTCCCTCTGCAAGTCTATGGCAGCCCATAGAACCGTACGTAGGAAAATGCTGTAAATCGGCACACACATTCAGGCCTGGCTCAGCATTACCCACAGCAATTTATAGGTCCCCAGCCCCAACGCTCTAGCGCCACCAACAGGTCAAAGTTGCAGGTACATTTCTGCTTGTAACTTTTGAACCGCTGGGCCGATTTTCATAAACTTGGTATCCCTGGAATCCTTGGGCCAAGACGAATCCAACGCACCCTATGACGTCATTTTCCGCCAGGATAGTTTTCCCGCCATTTTGGATTTTGTAAAATTCAATAAAAATGCTATTTTTTCGGCAATTTTTGACCAATTCACCCGAAATTTGGTATATAGTATCTCTGTACTGAGATACACATGGGGTCTTCAGGAATATTGGATATCTTTTATCGTTTAGCCGTGAGAGCCAATCAAAATTGTCGTAAACGTGGCAAAACAGGAAGTGAGGTCATATCTCAGCAACCGTTTGTCGAATTGGGCAGGGATTTTGTACACACATAGTAGTCCATCCCATGACCTACCACAAAAAAAATCAGATCCCCAGCTCAAACTCTGTAGCGCCACCAGCAGGTCAAAATTTTAGCTACATTTTTGCCTGTAGCTTTTGAACCGTACTCCCAATTTTCAAAATATTGATACACAGGTCATCTTCATACTATGTTGCACCCAGGTATGGATTTTCATAACGATTGAAAAAACTATCAGGTCACAGCAGCCATTCAAATTTGTGTTGTTCATGGAGGAACATTTTGGAATGTCTCATACCCCATCCTCTGGCTTGGCGCGGGGTCACAGAAGGGTCAGTTAGTGACACACACTTAAGCATGTGTGTGTGCTTAGCACACATACACAGAGGGGACACACGCGCGGGGTGTAATGTTACATGTGTGTGTGCTAACCCACAGACAGAGCAGCAAACACACAGACATAGACACAGACACACACAGACACACACACACACACACACACACACACACACACACACACACACACACACACACACACACACACACACACACACACACACACACACACACACACAGGGAGGAAGAAGCACTACTGTGAGAGAGAACATAGCAGTGTAGCAGTAGGTACAAGTAGCACTACTGTCTCTGTCTCTCTCTCTCTCTCTCTCTCTCTCTCTCTCTCTCTCTCTCTCTCTCTCTCTCTCTATCTCTATCTCTCAGGGCTTCCTAACACCCCCTGGGAGGATGTAGAGCCTCCGTTGAGAAACACAGTAATAGTATAGAAGTTAGATTGTAGATCACAAGGTTTCAATCCCACCCTTATCAATCCTTTTACCCCTCCATGGCGTCAGTGCTTATGAGCGCTTCAATTGTTCAATTGAATTCAATTTCGTCTGAGTATCAGACCTCTTATCTGTTGATGTGATGTGTTTTTGAAGGTGTTGAGATTTGTTAGGCTTACTCAATATAAACTGAGGGCAGCAATCTGCTATTTGTCATGTAATTAGAAAAGCAAATAGTTAAGTGTAACATAGTACAGAATAAAGGAAAGTGGTTATAGGTAAGTAGAATATGTACAGATAAGTAGAGTACGCAATTGGCTTAGGTACAATAGTTATGAATGCACAGGTAGGGCAATGGTAAGTAGAGTGGGGGCAAATTATCAATGTAATTTGTAATTTGTAGGCAGTCGTGGAGTAATGGTGAGGAAATGAATATCACAGAGTTGCAGATTCCATTCAACCAGTACCAATTCCTGCCTCTTCCCTCAATGGCTGCAGTGCCCTTGAGCAAGGCATCTCATCACACTTATGCAGGGACTGCAATGCCCTGCAATATAGGCAATTTGTTTTGGATAAAAGTGTCAACTAGTGTAATGTAATTGGTCAGTTCTCTTGGCATGGCAAGTTAGGCTGATTAACTGCTTGGCCCCGCATTGCTGCTTGCAGCTATATTTAGGGGCCAAGCAGCGAAGCTGCCTGGCACCTTAGAGTGTTTCTACCGTTTCTTATTAGGGGCCAAGCAGCGAAGCTGCCTGGCACCTTAGAGTGTTTCTACCGTTTCTTATTAGGGGCCAAGCAGCGAAGCTGCCTGGCACCTTAGAGTGTTTCTACCGTTTCTTATTAGGGGCCAAGCAGCGAAGCTGCCTGGCACCTTAGAGTGTTTCTACTGTTTCTTACGGTTATTATTATTATTCACCTTTCTTCTCCGACTGTAAGTCTATGGCAGCCCATAGAACCGTACGGTCGAAAATGCTGAAAATCGGCACACGTGTTAAGGACCGGCCCAGAAATACCCACAGCAATTTTTAGGTCCCCAGCCCCAACTCTCTAGCGCCACCAGCAGGCCAAAGTTGCAGGTACATTTCTGCTTGTAACTTTTGAACCGCTGGGCCAATTTTCAAAAACTCGGTATCCCTGGAATCCTTGGGCTGAGACGAATCCAACGCACCCTATGACGTCATTTTCCGCCTGGATAGTTTTCCCGCCATTTTGAATTTTGTGAAAATCACTAAAAATGGGTCTCCTCCCTCAATTTTTGACATTTTTTTCTGAAACTCGGTATATAACATCTCTGGACTGAGCCTAACAAAACTTGTGCCTTCAATTTTTTCTATCTTTTATCGTTTGGCCGTGACAGCCAATCAAAAACGGCCTAAAAGTCGCCAAACAGGAAGTGAAGTCATATCTTGGCAACCCATGGTCACAATCTTCTGCAAATTGTCACAGACATTCTTGTTCATGCCATGACCCACCAAAACAAATTTCAGGTCGCTAGCTCAAACTCTCTAGCGCCACCAGCTGGTCAAATTTTTAGCTATGTTTCTGCCCGTAACTTTTGAACCGTACGCTCCATTTTAAATCTGGTGGTACCGTTGAAATCCTTGGGCCAAGACAAATCCAACGCATCCTATGACATCATCGTCAGCCAATCAAAAGCAGCCTAAACGTCACCAAACAGGAAGTGAAGTCATATCTTGGGAACCCATTGTCACAATCTTCTGCAAATTGTCACAGTCTTTCTTGTCAGTCCCATGACCCACCAAAAAAAAAATCACGTCGCTAGCTCAAACTCTCTAGCGCCACCAGCTGGTCAAAGTTTTAACTACATTTCTGCCTGTAACTTTTGAACCGCATGCTCAATTTTTATTCTAGTAGTACTGTTAAAATCCTTGGGCCAAGACGAATCCAACGCACCCTATGACGTCATTTTCCGCCCGGATAGTTTTCCCGCCATTTTGATTTTTGTGAAAATCAATAAAAACCCATCTCCTCCCTCAATTTTTTATTTTTTTTCTGAAAATTGGTATATAGCATCTCTGGACTGAGCCTCACAAAACTTATGCCCTCAATGTTTTATATCTTTTATCGTTTGGCCGTGACAGCCAATCAAAAACGGCCTAAAAGTCGCCAAACAGGAAGTGAAGTCATATCTTGGCAACCCATGATCACAATCTTCTGCAAATTGTCAAAGACATTCTTGGCCATGCCATGACCCACCAAAACAAATTTCAGGTCACTAGCTCAAACTCTCTAGCGCCATCAGCTGGTCAAAGTTTTAGCTACATTTCTGCCTGTAACTTTTGAACCGCATGCTCAATGTTTAATCTGGTAGTACTGTAAAAATTCTTGGGCCAAGACGAATCCAACGCACCGTATGACATCATATCCGCCATAATAAAATGTCCGCCATTTTGGATTTAATGAAAATCAATAAAAGGCTCCTCATCCTTCAAATTTAGTCTGATTTTCACAAAACGTGATACACATGATCTCTGGAGCACTGTGAAGAGATCCCTTAAAGGGTTTTATTACATCTTTTACCGTTTGGCCGTAACAGCCAATCAAAATCCTCCACACAGACACCAAACAGGAAGTGAGCTCATATCTCAGCAACCCATTGTCAGAATCTTTTGGGAATCGTCACACACATTCTTGGCTATCCCATGACTCCCCACAAGAACTTTCAGGTCTCCAGCTTACTCGCTAGCGCCACCGGCAGGTCACAAATCAAATTTCGAGGTATATTTCTGCTTGTAAAAAATAACTATGCGTGTCTCTGACAGTCTGCCTGCTCGGCTCTTTCGGTTGCCATGGCGACTTAGGCGGCCTTCCTGCTTGGCCCCGCATTGCTGCTTGCAGCTATATTTAGGGGCCAAGCAGCGAAGCTGGCGAAGGCCCCTACTGTTTTAGCTGGTATTCTTATTATTATTATGTCACCTCTTTCCTCTCCTTAGCAAGTCTATGGCAGCCCATAGAACCGTAGGTAGGAAAATGCTGTAAATCGGCACACACATTCGGGCCCAGCTCAGCATTACCCACAGCAATTTATAGGGCCCCACCCCCAACCCGCTAGCGCCACCAGCAGGTCAAAGTTGCAGGTACATTTCTGCTTGTAACTTTTGAACCGCTTGGCCAATTTTCATAAACTTGGTATCCTTGGAATCCTTGAGTCAAGACGAATCCAACGCACCATGTGACGTCATTTTCCGCCAGGATAGTTTTCCCGCCATTTTGAATTTTGTGAAATTCAATAAAAATGTTAATTTTCCGTCAATTTTTGACCAATTTGCCCGAAACTCGGTATATAGTATCTCTGGACTGAGTTACACATGGGGTCTCAAGGAATATTGGATATCTTTTATCGTTTAGCCGTGACAGCCAATCAAAAATGTCGTAAAAGTGGCAAAACAGGAAGTGAGGTCATATCTCAGCAACCGTTTGTCAAATTAGGCTGGGATTTTGTATACACATAGTGGTCCATCCCATGACCTACCACAAAAAAAATCGGAACCCCAGCTCAAACTCTGTAGCGCCACCAGCAGGTCAAAATTTTAGCTACATTTTTGCCTGTAGCTTTTAAACCATATGCACGATGTAAAATATATTATTATCACTAGAATCCTTGGGCCAAGCCGAATTCAACGCACTATATGAAGTTATGTCAACGCAGAAGGGAAATTCCGCCATTTTGAATTTTGTAAAATTCACTGTAAGTCTATGGTAGCCCATAGAACCATACATAGAAAAATACTGTAAATTGGCACACATATTTGAGGCAGCATCAACATTACCCACAGCGAGTTATAGGTCCCCAGCCCCAATACTCTAGCGCCACCAGCAGGTCAAAGTTGCAGGTACATTTCTGCTTGTAACTTTTGAACCGCTGGGCCAATTTTCATCAACCTGGTATCCCTGGAATCTTTGGGCCAAGACGAATCCAACGCACACTATGACGTCATTTTCTGCCTGGATAGTTTTCCCGCCAATTTGAATTTTCTAAAATTCAATAAAAATGCTATTTTTCCCGCAATTTTTGACCATTTCGCCCGAAATTCGGTATATTGTATCTCTGTACTGAGGTTCGTATGGGGTCTCAAGGAATATTAGATATCTTTTATCGTTTAGCCGTGACAGCCAATCAAAATTGTTGTAAAAGTGGCAAAACAGGAAGTGAGGTCATATCTCAGCAACCCTTTGTCGGTTTCGGCTAGGATTTATTACACACATAGATGTCCATCCTATGACCTACTGAAAAAAAATTCAGACCCCCAGCTCAAACTCTGTAGCGCCACCAACAGGTCAACATTTTAGCTACATTTTTGCCTGTAGCGTTTAAACCATGTGCACAATGTAAAATATATTATTATCACTAGAATCCTTGGGCCAAGCCGAATCCAACGCACTATATAACGTTATGTAAACGCAGAAGGGAAATTCCGCCATTTTGAATTTTGTAAAATTCAATAAATTGCTACTTGTCTCACAATTTTTGTCAGAATGACCAGCAAAAAGGTACACATCATCTTCAGACTGATAGGCATTAGGGTATCCAAAGAATTTTTGATACCTCTTATCGTTTGGAGGTGACAGCCAATCAAAACTGTCGTAAAAGTGGACAACAGGAAGTTAAGTCTTATCTCAGCAACCATTTGTCAGATTCTGCTGGGATTTTTTTGTTCACACACTAGTCCATCCCTTAACTTCCCCCCAAAAATCCAGATCCCCAGCTCAAACATTCTAGCGCCACCAACAGGTAACAGGAAGTGAGCTCATATCTCGGCACCCCTTTAACAGATTCAAACTAAACTTTGTTCACGTGATCACACTACCCTCCAAGGAATGCACACCAACAATGGCGAGATTTGGGCCAAAGGGGGCGCTGCAGTTGCTTCTGTTGCCGTGGCGACTTTGGCAAGTTTACTGCTTGGCCCCGAATTGCTGCTTGCAGCTATATTTTATCTTCTTTTTGCTCGTTGTTCGGGTCCGCCATTTTGTCTGAGAAGAATTTGGTGGGACGCAATTTGGCAAGGTGGTCGGAAAAGGCGGCCGCTACTCAGACCCAGATTTAAGGGTCCTCACCCCCAACCCTCTAGCGCCACCAGCAGGCCAAAATTTCAGGAACATTTCTGCTTGTAACTTTTGAACCGCTGGGCCAATTTTCGAAAACTTGGTATCCCTGGAATCCTTGGGCCGAGATGAATCCAACGCACCCAATGACGTCATTTTCCGCCAGGATAGTTTTCCCGCCATTTTGAATTTTGTGAAAATCAATAAAAACGCTATTTTTCCCGCAATTTTTGACCAATTCGCCCGAAACTTGGTATATAGTATCTCTTGACTGAGCTACATATAGGGTCTCAAGGAATATTGGATATCTTTTATCGTTTAGCCGTGACAGCCAATCAAAAACGGCCTAAAAGTCGCCTAAAACTTGCCAAACAGGAAGTGAAGTCATATCTTGAGAACCCATTGTCACAATCTTCTGAAAATTGTCCCAGATATGTCCGTCAATACCATGACCCACCACAAAAATATTCAGGTCGTTAACTCAAACTCTCTAGCGCCACCAGCAGGTCAAAGTTTTAACTACATTTCTAGCTATAACTTTTGAACCGCACGCTCAATTTTAAATCCAGGGGTAGCGTTGAAATCCTTGGGTCAATACGAATCCAACGAACCCTATGACATCATATCCGCCATTATAGAATGTCCGCCATTTTGGATTAAGTCGCCATACAGGAAGTGACGTCATATCTTGGGAACCCATGGTCAGAACCATCTGTAAATTGTAACAGACATCCTTGACCATCCCATGACCCCCCACAAGAAATATCAGGTCGCTAGCTCAAACACTCTAGCGCCACCAGCAGTTCAAAGTTCAAAGTCACCACCCAACAGCAGGCCAAAGTTTTAGCTACATTTCTGCCAGTAACTTTTGAACCGCATGGTCAATTTTTATTCTGGTGGTAGCGTTGAAATCCTTGGGCCAAGACGAATCCAACGAACCCCATGACATCATACCCGCATTTTCAGAATGTCCGCCATTTTGGATTTGGTGAAAATCGATAACGTGGTCCTAATCCTTCAAATTCGGTCTGATTTTCTCAAAACTTCATACATATGATTTCAGGACCACTCTGAAGAGATTTGTGAAAGGGTTTTATTACATCTTGTACGGTTTGGCCAAGACAGCCAATCAAAATCCTCCTAACACCCCCAAACAGGAAGTGAAGGCATATCTCAGCAACCCATAGTAAGAATCTTTTGTGAATTGTCACACACATTCTCATTGTCCCATGACTTCCCACAAGAACTTCCAGGTCCCAATTTCTGCTTGTAAAACTTACATGGCATGGTTGTTCAGTATGGTGCATTTACAAATCCAAAAATGTCAGACTCAATAGAACCCCCTGCAGAGACCTGTCCGAAGCTGGCATATATATGATTGCAGTGGCTACCAGGTGCCGTGCCACCATGTTTTAGGCAAATTAATTGCTATAAATGTGGAAATTAAAACATCTTCCATGCGTCTATATGATTGAAATGGTAATGCAAAGGGATACCAAGAGGGGAAGTGGACAAGACAGCAGTGCTACGTAAATGACGCCCTCACTCATCATACTTGTCAGAAAATGGTTACACTTCATCCGTTTTTCACAGGTAGGGGTGTATTAGGGCAGGGCGATGTGCCATGCCCCCTGGGCCGTAGGTGCGAGGGCCCGCCAAGGCTGCTCGCAGCTTTAATTATTATTATTCTCTAGTCACCATTCCTCTCCCTCTGCAAGTCTATGGCAGCCCATAGAACCGTACGTAGGAAAATGCTGTAAATCGGCACACACATTCGGGCCCGGCTCAGCATTACCCACAGCAATTTATAGGTCCCCAGCCCCAACGCTCTAGCGCCACCAACAGGTCAAAGTTGCAGGTACATTTCTGCTTGTAACTTTTGAACCGCTGGGCCGATTTTCATAAACTTGGTATCCCTGGAATCCTTGAGTCAAGACGAATCCAACGCACCCTATGACGTCATTTTCCGCCAGGATAGTTTTCCCGCCATTTTGGATTTTGTAAAATTCAATAAAAATGCTATTTTTTCGGCAATTTTTGACCAATTCACCCGAAATTCGGTATATAGTATCTCTGTACTGAGCTACACATGGGGTCTTCAGGAATATTGGATATCTTTTATCGTTTAGCCGTGAGAGCCAATCAAAATTGTCGTAAACGTGGCGGAACAGGAAGTGAGGTCATATCTCAGCAACCGTTTGTCGAATTGGGCAGGGATTTTGTACACACATAGTAGTCCATCCCATGACCTACCACAAAAAAAATCAAATCCCCAGCTCAAACTCTGTAGCACCACCAGCAAGTCAAAATTTTAGCTACATTTTTGCCTGTAGCTTTTGAACCGTACTCCCAATTTTCAAAATATTGGTACACAGGTCATCTTCACACTATGCTGCACCCAGGTATGGATTTTCGTAACGATTGAAAAAACTATCAGCTCTCAGCAGCCATTCAAAATTGTGGAAAGAATGGAGGGATTTTTCTCATCTCTCTGTCCCCTTTGCCAACGGCACCTGCGCACGTTCACTGACACCATTCTCGGCAGGGGGTCTCTGGACACACAAACCCCACTGCCCCAGCCCCTGCACCCCCCCCCCTCACACACACACAGACAGGGGGAGAGGGAGAGGGAGAGGGAGGGGGGACAGGGAGAGGGACAGACAGGAAGAGAGGGAGAGAGAGGGAGAGAGAGAGAGAGAGAGAGAGAGAGAGAGAGAGAGAGAGAGAGAGAGAGAGAGAGACCATTGTTGTTCACAGGCCCTGCCGTGGCCAACTGGTAGGGCACTCGTCTATCATGCGGCTGACCCGGGTTTGATTCCCAGCCCAGGTCCTTTGCCAACCCTCCCCGTCTCTATCCCCATTTTTCCTGTCAACCTGTCACACTGTCCTGTCAAATAAAGACAACCCCCCCCCCACACACACACACACACACACAAAACAATCAAGGGCAGCACAATTGTATTTTCTTGCATTAGGAAGAAATTCAATATTATATGTGTAATAAAACAGATTACATACACGTTGTAAAAATTAAAGCAGTATTTACAGATTGAATGCAGTTATATGAAACTAGTTTTCCTGCCAATTTTGTCAGATTTTCACAAGACTTGGTACAGATGATCTCTGGACTACTGTGCAAAGACTCCTTAAAGGAATTTACATTTCGTACTCCTTGGCCATGACAGCCAATCAAACGTGTCTGAAAAGCTGCATAACAGGAAGTCAGCTTATATCTCGTCAGCTTATATCTCGGATTCAAACCAGAGGGGGTTCACTCACGGAACTAGCCACTAGTAGCCACAACTGTCTAACTCTAACCCAAAACCAAGTGAAAAATGAATTGGTGTCAATGGAGTTTTCTACTATTACAATGTTTGTCTCGTTGTATAATGCTTTGCCCTGAAATATTAATATTCAGTTCGAAGCTAGGAATAATAATGCCTCATTTAAGTATCGTCTCGTTTTTTTGGCAACTAGATTATTATGTACTGGGTCACAGAGCTCAATTCATGAGCCCAAACCCATAAACATTAGCGGAATGCTAGCGAGTACAAGTCGAAATCTTCAGCCCTGCTGGAAAACCAAACACCTAAAAAATTTGTCAATACATACCTATATATAACACCACCCATAATTCTTACCAAGAATATTTTGTTGATGACATTTGTGACTGGAAATTGCAGTAGCAATTATTTTGCATTTAGCCTAACCCTATGGGCTCCCTTTTTCATTCCATACATTTTCGACTCTGTTTCCACTTGCCAGCGTTCGCCACCTAGTGGACACCCAGGAACTGCAAAGCTAACTGGCTACAATGGGAACCAATCAGACTGAAGATTCTCCTCTATTCTAATGTCTCTGTTCAAACTAAACTTGGTTCACATTATCACCTTCCCCTCCAAAGATTGCACACCAACATTGGTGAGATTTGGCCTAAAGGGGGCGCTGCAGTTAATTTTGTTGCAGTGGCAACTTGGGCAAGTTTACTGCTTGGCCCCGCATTGCTGCTTGCAGCTATATTTATTAATACATTTTTGTTGTTCTATCCTTATGTGTGTAGAGGTAAGAACAACAACAAAACAAAAACATACAAATTCATATGATTTGAGCATGAAAATGTTCAGCTGACATGAAGTTAATATAACATGTGTGTGCATGATCCTAGCAGAAAACACCCCAATAGCAGCTGTTCATGTGGGAAAAGAAAGGGGTGGTTCTGCCTGCCAGTCTAAGTCTCTATTTTATCATGCCCATTTCAAGTGTTTCTTTCAGTGTACCCAGTTGAAGTCTTTCTTTTAGTGTGCCCAATTCTGCTTGCCACATCAATTCTCTCTTTTATAGTGTGCCAAGTTTTGCTGGTCAGTTCAAGGGTTTTTCAGTGTGCCCAGTTCAAGTCTCTCTTTCAGTGTGCCCAGTTCAAGTCTCTCTTTTAGTGTGCCCAGTTCAAGTCTCTCTTTCTGTGTGCCAAGTTCTGCTTGCTAATTCAAGTTTCTTTCACTGCACCCAGTTCAAGTCTCTCTTTCAGCGTGCCCAGTTCTGCTTGTTAGTTCTGCTTTCAGTGCACCCAGTTCAAGTGTCTCTTTCAGTGTGCCCAGTTTTGCTTACCAGTTCATTTCTCTCTTCCCATGTGCCCTGTTCTGCTTGTCAGATCAAGTCTCTCTTTCAGCGTGTCCAGCTCAAGTCTCTCTTTCAGTGTGCCCAGTTCAGCTTGGTAGTTCTGCATTCAGTGCACCCAGTTCGAATCTCTCTTTCAGTGTGCCTTGTGCTGCTTGCCAGTTCAAGTCTCTTTTTCAGTGTGCCAAGTTCAGGTTTCTCTTTCCACGTGCCCAATTCAAGTTTATCTTTCAGTGCACCCAGTTCAATTATCTCTGTCAGCGCACATGTTGCTGGTTGCCAGTCCAAGTCTCTCTTTCAGTGCTGCTTGCCAGGTCAAGTCTCTCTTTCAGTGCTGCTTGCCAGTCCAAGTCTCTCTTTCAGTGTGCCCAGCTTTGCTTGTCAGTTGATGAAGTCTCTCTTTCAGCGTGCCCAGTTTAAGTCTCTACATCAGTGTGCCCAATTGTGCTTGCTAGTTCAAGTCTCTCTTTCAGTGCACTCAGTTCAAGTCTCTTTTAGTGTGCCCTGTTCTGCTTGCCAGTTGAAGTCTTTCAGTGTGCCCAGTTCAAGTCTTTCTTGCATTGTGCCTACCAGATCAAGTCTTTTTTTTCCCAGTGTGCACAGTTCTGCTTGTCAATTTTAAGTCTCTCTTTCAGTGTGCCCAATTCAGCTTGGTAGTTCTGCTTTCAGGGTCCCAGTTCAAATATCTCTTTCCCTGTGCCCAGTTCAAGTCCCTCTTTCAGCATGCCCAGTTCTGCTTGCCAGTTCAAGTTTCCTGTTCAGTGCACACTTCAAGTGTCTCTGCATGCCCAGTTCTGCCCACCCGGGATATGAACCCATGACTCACACCATTGCAGTCAATTGTGTATACCATTACACCACAGGACTTCCAGTCATCCTGACGATTAATGTTTTCGCTCTCGGGCACAAGAGTTTTAACTAATGATTAAAAGAGGCCTAACTATGACTTAATCACTGGCTTACAAATGCTTAACAAGGATTCATTAAAGGGACACTGTGTAGGAAATGGTCAAAAAGGGTACTGCAACTATGCTGCTCATTGAAACTGGGCTGCCAATTGCCAAATGAAATGTGATCTTTACATGAAAGTTTTCTAAGTAATAAACAAATATTTTCTAGTATGGTCCAAGTAAAGTCATTTTTGCCGCTAAAACGGCTATTTTTGGAAATTCAAAATGGCGGACCATGGAGAAGATCCCCCTTTTCATGTATGAAAAGTGCAATTTTCCCAGTCATAATGAATACTTAGAATTTGATGGTGGTGGTGGTACCCTTCATGAGAAAGGTAACATTAGTGAATGGGCAGCATGAATTCTGGAAATAAACAACTAAAAATCTCACACAGTGTCAAAATGGGATGTTGACTCAAACTGAACAGTGGTAACTTGCTAAATATGGTTTATGTCAAATTTGCAGTAGAGGTCACCATGGAGTAGTGGTTAAATGGCTGACCTTGGAAAGTGAAGGCTGTAGGTTTAATCCCTGATGTGGAAATAGCCATTACTTTCTTTCATGCTTCCTGGAACATGGTATGAAAATGTACATAGTTTTTTTAGCAATGCTGGGAAAGTAACACAAATTCTTTGAACTGTGTAAATTGGAACTGTATAGGCCGGATAAATGGGAACTGCATAGGCCGGATAAATGGGAACTGTATAGGCCGTATAAATTGGAACTGTATAGGCCGTATGACACTATGGATGTCAACAGCTTGAGCTTGTGACGTGGAAAGTTTTTAACACCTGAAATGATCAAACTGACGTGCAAATTCAATGCAGAAAAGTTACTGTTTATATGCCCTTGTCACAACAGCGAAATACAAGCCGGTAACAGTGAGGTCCATTGGCTGAAGTGCTACTTGCAAACACAAACCCCACAAACTGGCCGGTTATCCCATCAAGGAAATCTTGCCCTCCCTCACCGATGGTCTGCAGACAATGACTGATCTGCATCCCGTGTTTTAACTTTTTGCATTCCGGCTTAGGGCCTGGCTTCTGGCCAACCAGGCCACTGATTGGAGTCTCACCTCAGCCAGTGGGTTTTTCCTCACCCCTTCGCATCACCCAGACCTCCCATTTCCCCAATCCTGCCACTTCTTGTTGTCTCCACATATCATGGTAAATACAGAGACATTGTTTCCTAAACCTACTATTTCTCCTTAAAATATTTAATAGGGTTTTGTATAAAAATAGAAAAGCTCCTTCATTTGGGCAATTATGGACTAGCAGTTAAGTAAGTTGGCCTTGAAGCATGGGAAACATGTGGACATGTGGACAACTCCCACTGACATTGTAACACAGCTCTCCACACATGGGAAGCTCCCATTGTCATTGTAACAGCTTTGGTGTGGCGGTTAGAGGTCCAGTTTTAAATACCAGAGGATCCAGGTTCGTGTCCCAGCAGGAAAATGCTACTTACATTTGCTAGACAAAAACGGCTTGTAAGACATGACCTACAATAGCAGTTAGACAGCAATAAAATGTATGCCTACTCTAAACCACACAAACTCCTGTATAACCATGATTTCCGCCCAATTTTGAACAGACAATAATGTTGTCTTGTAATTATGAAGAAGGTTGTATAAACAATGGGCTACTTGGCACAACTAACTTGAAAGAAAATAATGGCACAGGTATGTCAAGGTCTGCATATGAGATCAATAAACAAAGCGTATCTCGTAAATCTTGTCCATGTATCTTGCAAAGCTTCACTCATGCACCATTAGGGTCTTAGAGTGCCATCTTGTGTGTGGTGCAGCTGGTAGTAATGATCTTGGTTGCACCTTTGGTGCTCAGCATGGTTATTTCAATTGTTGGTGTTATTTTATCAAGAGTGGTGTTTTTTCCATCGTACATTCAATAATACAGACTTTGAGACTGTTTATTAGGTAATAACTTGTTGTCAGGTAGACCTTTACCCCCGCCCTGCCAATGTTACTTGGAAATTGAACCGTCAACCTTTGGATTACCAGCCTGAGGCTTTCATCACTTTCCCAGACAGCCATGATCCCAGACAAAGACTTGTAGGCTACATTCCAATATAGCTAGCTCCACTTACACACTATTTGATCTCTAGCACCATCTAGTGTTCCTATTATGTAATTGCATAGTTCAGGAGAAAGTATTGTTTTTTTGTTTTTTTGAAAATAAAAAAAAATAAAAAAATTCAAATACAAAAAAACATCAATTTTTATAGATTATTTGATACTGCACCATTTTCCTACATTTGAAAAAAAGCTGCCGCATTTTGTAATAAATTCTGCATTCTGTAACAATTTATTACAAGATGGGAAAATGGTTTTACCAAATGCGTTCAAGAAATGCGAAATTACGAAATGTGTAAATTATTACAAAATGCTTAGATTGTCACCACATTATGTAATACATTTTTTTTTACATTAGTACATAATGCTGTGTTATTACGCTATACATTGTTACAGGCATACAGGGAAGCCAACAGGGGGGACAAAGTGGTCACTTGTCCCGGGCCCAAGGAGAGAAGGGGCCCAGAATTGAATCCTCTTTACATTTTATGTATTGGGTTTGGGGCCCTCTCAGATGTCTTTGTCCTGGGCCCAGCCAAAGCTGTCATTTTTTAAATATATATTTAAACATTTTCATCATGGACCTCACCTATTTCAAATGGCTGGCTACGGCCATGGAAGTAAAGTGAAATTCTCAGTTCTAGTCACTTGGTCACATTATGACATTGGCCGATTTAACTGCCTACGTAGACAAGTTAAATATTAGGACTCATTTTCTGGACAGCTTACCTCGTCTACATCAGCAGGGAATGCACATACGTCATCTGTAGCACTGCATATGGCTCTACCCAAACGGGATGGTATTAGCCTCTTTCAAAAATACAGAGAACATGATGCTTCAATGTACTAACCCAGAATACCCCTGCTAAATATCCCAATTTTTTTGTAACATTAATTCATAACCCCTCTTAGAGGAGTAACAATCAAAGGGCCTATTACCCAGGGGCCTCTCCTTCAGCAGGGGGGTCACAGCATATCCGGGCCACAGAGGGCAGTGAAAATTCTGCTCGCTCCCTCCCTGCCCGTCAGCCAGCTCCATAGATTGAAGAAGGTGTGATAATGTCAAAACATTGCAGTCAACCACTGTAAAATATTGACATATGAAGCAGCTCCAGTGACTTCCTTATTCTATGTTAAAATATACCTTACTACTCCTTTCCTCTCATGCACCAGATTGTACAGGAGAGTGGAAGAGGATACATTTCTTTTGTAATCATTCATACATTCATACATGTTGTTCTGTCCTCATGTGTGCAGTAGTAACAACAGCAACAAGAGAAAAACAGAGAAATGCATATGATTTGAGCATGAAAATATTCAGCTGACATGAAGTTAATATAACATGTGTGTGCATGATCCTAGCAGAAAACACCCCAATAGTAGCTGTTCATTTTGTAAGAGAAGTGCACAGAACGAATACAGTAGGGACACAGCAAAACCGTGGCAAAAGAAAGGGGTGGTTCTGCCTGCTAGTCTAAGTCTCTATTTAATCATGCCCAGTTCTGGTTGCCAGTTTAAGTGTTCCTTTCAGTGTACCCAGTTCAAGTCTCTCTTTTACTGTGCCCAATTCTGCTTGCCACATCAAATCTCTCTTTTATAGTGTGTTAAGTTTTGCTTGTCAGTTCAAGGGTCTTTCAGTGTGCCCAGTTCTTGCCAGTTTAAGCCAGTTTAATCTTTCCGTGTGCCAAGTTTAAGTATCTCTTTCTGTGTGCCCAGTTCTGCTTGCTACTTCAAATCTCTCTTTCAGTGCACCCAGTTCAAGTCTCTCTTTCAGCGTGCCCAATTCTGCTGGCTAGTTTTGCTTTCAGTGTGCCCAGTTCTGTTTACCAGTTCAAATCTCTATTTCAGTGCACGCAGTTCAAGTTTCTCTTTTAGTGTGCCCTGTTCTGCTTGTCAGACCAAGTTTCTCTTTCAGTATGCCCAGTTCAGCTTGGTAGTTTTGCTTTCAGTGCACCCAGTTTAAATCTCTCTTTCAGTGCCCCCTGTTCTGCTTGCCCTTTCAAGTCTTTCTTTCAGTACACCCAGTTCAAGTCTCTTTTTCAGTGTGCCAAGTTCAGGTTTATCTTTCAGTGCACCCAGTTCAATACTCTCTGTCAGCACACCCATTGCTGGTTGCCAGGTCAAGTCTATCCTTCAGTGTGCCCTGTTTTGCTTGCCAGTTCAAATATCTTTTTCAATGGACCCAATTCAAGTCTTTCTTTCAGCATGCCCAATTCTGCTGGCTAGTTCAAGTCTCTTCCAGTGCAAGTCTCTCTTTCAGTGTGCCCAGTTCAAGTCTCTTTTAGTGTGCCCAGTTCTGCTTGCCAGTTGAAGTCTTTCAGTGTGAGCAGTTCAAGTCTTTCATTCATTGTGCCTAGTTGTGCTTGCCAGATCAAGTCTTTTTTTCCACAGTGTGCCCAAGTTCAAGTCTCTCTTTCAGTGCACCCAGTTTAAATCTCTCTTTCAGTGCCCCCTGTTCTGCTTGCCCTTTCAAGTCTTTCTTCCAGTGAGCCAAGTTCAAGTCTCTTTCATTGCACCCAGTTCAAGTCTCTCTTTCAGCATGCCCAGTTCTGCTGGTCAGTTCAAGTCTCTCTTTCAGCATGCCCAGTTCTGCTTGTTAGTTCAAGTCTCCTGTTCAGTGCACCCAGTTCAATACTCTCTTTCAGTGCACCACTGTTGGTTGCCAGTTCAAGTCTCTCCTTCTATGCTACTTGTCAGTTCAAGTCTCTCTTTCAGTGCGCCCAGCTCAAGTCAGCGTGCCCAGTTCTGCTTGCTAGGTCTGCTTTCAGTGCACCCAGTTCAAGTCTGTCTTTCAAGTACACCCAGTTCTGCTTGTCAGTGCAAATCTCTCTTTCAGTGTGCCCAGTTCTGCTTACCAATTCAAGTTTCTCTCTGTATGCTCAGATTTACTTGCCACTTCAAGTGTCTCTGCATGCCCAGTTCTGCCCACCAATCCAAGTCTCCCTCAGTACTGCCCACTGGAGATATGCCGGTGCAAGTCTCTCTCGCAGTGTGCCCAGTTCTGCCCTCCGAAGATATGTCTGACTTTCACCATAGCAGTCAATTCTCTCTCTTTGTGCCCTGTGTTGCCCACCAGAGATTCACCAGTTCTGCCCACCCGGGATATGAACCCATGACTCACACCATAGCAGTCAATTGTGTATACCATTACACCACAGGACTTCCAGTCATCCTGACGATGAAGTTTTCACTCTCCGGCACAAGACGTAGGGCACAAGAGTTTTAACTAATGAGTAGCCTCTTGCTGCAGCAGGGGTCGCCGGCGACCCTATTCACTTGCTGAAAATGCTTCACCACATCATAACAACATTGCTATGACATTACAGAGAGCCATAGTGCTGCGCTAAGGGGTTAAAAGACGCCTGACAATGACTTAATCACTGGCTAACAACAAAGGATTCATTAAAGGGACACTGTGCAGGAAATGGTCAAAAAGGGTACTGCAACTATGCTGATCATAGAAAACTTTCATGTAAAGATCACATTTGGCAATTGGCAGCCCAGTTTCAAAGTAATAAACAAGTATTTTCTAGTATGGTCCAAGTAGAGTCATTTTTGCCGCTAAAAATGGCTATTTTTGGAAATTCAAAATGGCGGACCATGGAGAAGATCCCCCTTTTCATGTATGAAAAGTGCAATTTTCCCAGTCATAATGAATACTTAGAATTTGATGGTGGTGGTAAATATTCATGAAAAAGGTAACATTAGTGAATGGGCAGCATGAATTCTGGAAATAAACAACTAAAAATCTCACACAGTGTCATTTTAAATGGGATGTTGACTCAAACTAAACAGTGGTTACTTGGTAATTATCGTTTATATGTCAAATCTGCAGAAGGGGTCACCATGGAGTAGTGGTTAAATGGCTGACCTTGTAATGTGAAGGCTGTAGGTTCGATCCCTGATGTGGAAATAGCCATTACTTTCTTTCATGCTTCCTAGAATGTGGTATGAAAATGTATGTAGTTTTTTCAGCAATGCTGGGAAAGTAACACAAATTCTTTGAACCGTGTAAATTGGAACTGTATAGGCCGGATAAATGGGAACTGTATAGGCTGTATGACACTATGGATGTCAGCAGCTTGAGCTTGTGACGTGAAAAGTTCTTAACACCTGAAATGATCAAACTAACGCGCAAATTCTATGCAGAAAAGTTACTGTTTATATGCCCTTGTCACAAGATATAGCAAAATACAAGCCAGTAACAGTGAGGTCCATTGGCTGAAGTGCTACTTGCAAACACAAACCCCATAAACCGGTTAACCGGTTATCCCACCAAGGAAATCTTGCCCTCCCTCACCGATGGTCTACAGACAATGACTGTTCTGCATCCCGTGTTTCACCTTCAAAAGTAACTTTTTGCATTCCGGCTTGGGGGTTGGCTTCTGGCCAGCCAGGCCACTGATTGGAGTCTCACCTCAGCCAGTAGGTTTTTCCTCACCCCTTCGCATCACCCAGACCTCCCATTTCCCCAATCCTGCCACTTCTTGTTGTCTCCACATATCTTAGTAAATACAGAGACATTGTTTCCTAAACCTAATATGTCTCCTTAAAATATTTAATAGTGTTTTGTATAAAAATAGAAAAGCTCCTTCATTTGGGCAATTATGGACTAGCAGTTAAGTAAGTTGGCCTTGAAGCATGGGAAACATGTGGACATATGGATAACTCCCACTGACATTGTACACAGCTCTGCACACATGGGAAGCTCCCATTGTCATTGTAACAGCTTTGGTGTGGTGGTTAGAGGTCCAATTTTAAATACCAGAGGATCCGGGTTTGTGTCCCAGCAGTAAAATGCTATTTACATTTGCTAGACAAAAACGGCTTGTAAGACATGACCTACAATAATGGGTATACCCATTTCAAGTCTCCCTTTTACTGTGCCCAATTCTGCTTGCCACATCAATTCTCTCTTTTATAGTGTGCCAAGTTTTGCTTGTCAGTTCAAGGGTCTTTCAGTGTGCCCAGTTCAAGTGTCTCTTTCAGTGTGCTCAATTCAAGTCTATCTTTCCATGTGCCAAGTTTAAGTTTCTCTTTCTGTGTACCCAGTTCTGCTTGCTAATTCAAGTCTCTCTTTTAGTGCACCCAGTTCAAGTCTCTCTTTCAGTGTGCCCAGTTTATTTCTCTCCTCCCATGTGCCAAGTTGAAGTCTCTCTTTCAGCGTGCCCAGCACTACTTACCAGTTCAAGTCTCTCTTTCAGTGTGCCCAGTTCAGCTTGGTAGTTTTGCTTTCAGTGTGCCCAGTTCAGCTTGGTAGTTCTCTCTTTCAGTGTGCCTTGTGCTGCTTGCCAGTTCAAGTCTTTCTTTCAGTACACCCAGTTCAACTATCTTTTTCAGTGTGCCAAGTTCAGGTGTCTCTTTCCACGTGCCCAATTCAATTATCTCTGTCAGCGCACCCATTGCTGCTTGCCAGTTCAAATCTCTCCTTCATCACACCCAGTTTAAGTCTCTACATCAGTGTTCCCTGTTTTGCTTGCCAGTTCAAATCTCTTTTTCAGTGTACCAAGTTCAAGTCTCTTTTAGTGTGCCCAGTTCTGCTTGCCAGTTGAAGTCTTTCAGTGTGCCCAGTTCAAGTCTTTCTTTCATTGTGCCTAGTTGTGCTTGCCAGATCAAGTCTTCTGCTTGTCACAGTTTGTCTTTCAGTGTACCCAGTTCAAGTCTCTTTCAGTGTGCCCTGTTCAGCTTGGTAGTTCTGCTTTCATTGTGCCCAGTTCAAATCCCTCTTTCCCTGTGCCCAGTTCTGCTAGCCAGTTCAAGTCTCTCTTTCAGCATGCCCGGTTCTGTTGCCAGTTCAAGTGTCCTGTTAAGTGCACCCAGTTCAATACTCTCTGTCAGCGCACCCATTGCTGGTTGCCAGTTCAAGTCTCCTTCTATGCTGGTTGCCAGTTCAAGTCTCTCTTTCAGTGCACCCAGTTCTGCTTGTCAGTTCAAGTCAGCGTGCCCAGTTCTGTTTGCTAGTTCTGCTTTCAGTGCAAAGTTCTCTTTCAGTACACCCAGTTCAAGACTCTCTTTCAGTGTTGTCAGTTCTGCTTACCAGTTCAAGTCTCTCTCTGTACGCTCAGATTTACTTGCCACTTCAAGTGTCTCTGCATGGCCAGTTCTGCCCACCAATCCAAGTCTCCCTCAGTACTGCCCACTGGAGATATGCCTTTCTCTGTGTGCAGTTCTGCTCAATGGAGATATGCCGGTGCAAGTCTCTCTCGCAGTGTGCCCAGTTCTGCCCTCCGAAGATATGTCTGACTTTCACCATAGCAGTCAATTCTCTCTCTATGTGCCCTGTGTTTCCCACCAGAGATACACCAGTTCTGCCCACCCGGGATATGAACCCATGACTCACACCATTGCAGTCAATTGTGTATACCATTACACCACAGGAGTTCTAGTCATCCTGACGATGAATGTTGTCACTCTCGGGCACAAGAGGTAGGGCACAAGAGTTTTAAGTAATGATTAAAAGAGGCCTGACTGGCTAACAAATGCTTAACAAGGATTCATTAAAGGGACACTGTGCAGGAAATGGTCAAAACGGGTACTGCAACTATGCTGCTCATTCAAACTGGGCTGCCAATTGCCAAATTGATCTTAACATGAAAGTTTTCTAAGTAATAAAGAAATATTTTCTAGTATGGTCCAAGTAGAGTCATTTTTGCCGCTATAAAATGGCTATTTTTGGAAATTCAAAATGGAGGACCATGGAGAAGATCCCCCTTTTCATGTATGAAAAGTGCAATTTTCCCAGTCATAATGAATACTTAGAATTTGATGGTGGTGGTAAGTATTGATGAAAAAGGTAACATTAGTGAATGGGCAGCATGAATTCTGGAAATAAACAACTAAAAATCTCACACAGTGTCCCTTTAAATGGGATGTTGACTCAAACTGTGGTAACTTGCTAAATATGGTTTATATGTCAAATTTGCAGTAGGGGTCACCATGGAGTAGTGGTTAAATGGCTGACCTTGGAAAGAGAAGGCTGTAGTGGAAATAGCCATTACTTTCTTTCATGCTTCCTGGAACGTGGTATGAAAATGTATATAGTTTTTTTCAGCAATGCTGGGAAAGTAACACAAATTCTTTGAACCGTGTAAATTGAAACTGTATAGGCGGAATAAATTGGAACTATATAGGCCGAATAAATTGGAAATGTATAGGCCGGATAAATGGGAACTATATAGGCTGTATAAATTGGAAATGTATAGGCCGGATAAATGGGAACTCTACAGGCCCTATGACACAATGGATGTCAGCAGCTTGAGCTTGTGACGTGGAATGTTCTTAACACCTGAAATTATCAAACTAACGCGCCAATTCTATGCAGAAAAGTTACTGTTTATATGCCCTTGTCACAAGATACAGCGAAATACAAGCCGGTAACAGTCCGAGGTCCATTGGCTGAAGTGCTACTTGCAAACACAAACCGCACAAACCGGCCGGTTATCCCACCAAGGAAATCTTGCCCTCCCTCACTGATGGTCTGCAGACAATGACTGATCTGCATCCCGTGTTTCACCTTAAGTAACTTTTTGCATTCCGGCTTGGGGGCTGGCTTCTGGCCAGCCAGGCCACTGATTGGAGTCTCACCTCAGCCAGTGGGTTTTTCCTCACCCCTTCGCATCACCCAGACCTCCCATTTCCCCAATCCTGCCACTTCTTGTTGTCTCCACATATCATGGTAAATACACAGAAAACCTCCCTCATTTGGGCAATTATGGACTAGCAGTTAAGTAAGTTGGCCTTGAAGTATGGGAAACATGTGGACATGTGGACAACTCCCACTGACATTGTAACACAGCTCTGCACAGATGGGAAGCTCCCATTGTCATTGTAACAGCTTTGGTGTGGCGGTTAGAGATCCAGTTTTAAATACCAGAGGATCCAGGTTCAAGGTTGAAAACGGGTCGGTGACGACCCGAAGACAAGAGGAGGGTTAAGTGTTTCTTTCAGTGTACCCAGTTCAAGTCTCTCTTTTATTGTGCCCAATTCTGTTTGCCACATCCATTCTCTCTTTTATAGTGTGCCCAGTTCTGCTTGTTAGTTCAAGTCTCCTGTTCAGTGCACCCAGTTCAATACTCTCTTTCAGTGCACCACTGTTGGTTGCCAGTTCAAGTCTCTTCTATGCTGCTTGCCAGTTCAAGTCTGTCTTTCAAGTACACCCAGTTCTGCTTGTCAGTGCAAATCTCTCTTTCAGTGTGCCCAGTTCTGTTTGCTAGTTCTGCTTTCAGTGCAAAGTTCTCTTTCAGTACACCCAGTTCAAGACCTTCTTTCAGTGTTGCCATTTCTGCTTACCAGTCTAAGTCTCTCTCTGTATGCTCAGATTTGCTTGCCACTTCAAGTGTCTCTGCATGCCCAGTTCTGCCCACCAATCCAAGTCTCCCTCAGTACTGCCCACTGGAGATATGCCTTTCTCTGTGTGCAGTTCTGCTCAATGGAGATATGCCGGTGCAAGTCTCTCTTGCAGTGTGCCCAGTTCTGCCCTCTAGAGATATGTCTGACTTTCACCATAGCAGTCAATTCTCTGTCAATGTGCCCCGTGTTGCCCACCAGAGATACACCAGTTCTGCCCACCCGGGATATGAACCCATGACTCACACCATTGCAGTCAATTGTGTATACCATTACACCACAGGACTTCCAGTCATCCTGACGATGAATGTGACAAGAGGTAGGGCACCAGAGTTTTAACTAATGATTAAAAGAGGCCTGACTATGAGTGCGTCTTAATATGAGACCTTGCCTCCTCCACTTGCCTCCTCCACTTGCTTCTCGTCATGATGACATCACTGACAACAGCATTATATTTCAATATCTTGCAAAAGCTCAATTGTAGAGTCTTTTTCTCTTTTGCAATTGGGATGGTGAATGAAAAACAGTCCCTCAAAAGTTGTTGTGGCTAGGCTGACAGCTGGGAAACTTTATCGTTTTCTCCACGGAGGAGGGGCCAGGAGGCGGGACGAGGAGACTAGCGCAAGTGGAGGAGGCAAGGTCGCATATTAAGACGCACTCTATGACTTAATCACTGGCTAACAACAAAGGATTCATTAAAGGGACACTGTGCAGGAAATGATCAAAAAGGTTACTGCAACTACAGTATGCTGGTCATTGAAACTGGGCTGCCAATTGCCAAATGTGATATTTACATGAAAGTTTTCTAAGTAATAAACAAATATTTTCTAGTATGGTCCAAGTAGAGTCATTTTTGCCGCTAAAAATGGCTATTTTTGGAAATTCAAAATGGCGGACCATGGAGAAGATCCCCCTTTTCATGTATGAAAAGTGCAATTTTCCCAGTCATAATGAATACTTAGAATTTGATGGTGGTGGTAAGTATTCATGAACAAGGTAACATTAGTGAATGGGCAGCATGAATTCTGGAAATAAACAACTAAAAATCACACACAGTGTCAATGTACGTAAATGGGATGTTGACTCAAACTGAACAGTGGTAACTTGCTAAATATGGTTTATATGTCAAACTTTCAGTAGGGGTCACTATGGAGTAGTGGTTAAATGGTTGACCTTGGAACATGAAGGCTGCAGGTTCAATCCCCGATATGGAAATAGCCATTACTTTCTTTCATGCTTCCTCGAACATGGTATGAAAATGTATATAGTTTTTTATAGCAATGCTGGGAAAGTAACACAAATTCTTTGAATCGTGTGAATTGGAACTATAAAGGCCGGATAAATTGGAACTGTATAGGCTGGATAAATGGGAAATGTATAGGCCGTATTAAATGGGAACTATATAGGCTGTATGACACTATGGACGTCAGCAGCTTGAGCTTGTGACGTGGAAAGTTCTAAACACCTGAAACGAATGCGCAAATTCTATGCAGAAAAGTTACTGTTTATATGCACTTGTCAAAAGATACAGCGAAAATACAAGCCGGTAACAGTGAGGTCCATTGGCTGAAGTGCTACTTGCAAACACAAACCCCACAAACCGGCCGGTTATCCCACCAAGGAAATCTTGCCCTCTCTCACCGATGGTCTGCAGCCAATGACTGTTCTGCATCCCGTGTTTCACCTTCAAAAGTAACTTTTTGCATTCCGGCTTGGGGCCTGGCGTCTGGCCAGTCAGGCCACTGATTGGAGTCTCACCTCAGCCAGTGGGTTTTTCCTCACCCCTTCGCATCACCCAGACCTCCCATTTCCCCAATCCTGCCACTTCTTGTTGTCTCCACATATCATGGTAAATACAGAGACATTGTTTCCTAAACCTACTATGTCTCCTTAAAATATTTAATAGGGTTTTGTATAAAAATAGAAAAGCTCCTTCATTTGGGCAATTATGGACTAGCAGTTAAGTAAGTTGGCCTTGAAGCATGGGAAACATGTGGACATGTGGACAACTCCCACTGACATTGTAACACAGCTCTCCACACATGGGAAGCTCCCATTGTCATTGTAACAGCTTTGGTGTGGTGGTTAGAGGTCCAGTTTTAAATACCAGAGGATCCAGGTTCGTGTCCCAGCAGGAAAATGCTACTTACATTTGCTAGACAAAAACGGCTTGTAAGACATGACCTACAATAACAGTTAGACAGCAATAAAATGTATGCCTACTCTAAACCACACAAACTCCTGTATAACCATGATTTCCGTCCAATTCTGAACAGACAATAATGTTCAGTTCTTGTAATTATGAAGAAGGTTGTATAAACAATGGGCTACTTGGCACAACTAACTTGAAAGAAAATAATCACACAGGTATGTCAAGGTCTGCATGTGAGATCAATAAAGAAGTGTAGGCCTATCTCGTAAATCTTGTCCATGTATCTTGCAAAGCTTCACTCATGCACCATTAGGGTCTTAGAGTGCCATCTTGTGTGTGGTGCAGCTGGTAGTAATGATCTTGGTTGCACCTTTGGTGCTCAGCATGGTTATTTCAATTGTTGGTGATGTTTTATCAAGAGTGGTGTTTTTTCCATCCTACATTCAATAATACAGACATTGAGGCTGTTTATTAGGTAATAACTTGTTGTCAGGTAGACCTTTAACGCCGATCTGCCAATGTCACTTGGAAATTGAACCATCAACCTTTGGATTACCAGCCCAGGGCTTTCACCAATTTCCCAGACAGCCATGATCTCAGACAAAGACTTGTACATTCAAATATAGCTAGCTCCACTTACACACTATTTGATCTGTAGCACCATCTAGCGTTCCTATTATGTAATTGCATAGTTCAGGGGAAAGTATTGTTTTTTTTTGTTTTTTTTTTAAATAAAAAAAAAAAAAATTCAAACACAAAAAACATAAATTTATAGATTATTTGATACAATTTTCCTACATTTGAAAAAAAGCTGCCGCATTTTGTAATAAATTCCGCATTCTGTAACAATTTGTTTGGTTTTACCAAATGCGTTCAAGAAATGCAAAATTACGAAATGCGTAAATTATTACAAAATGCTTAGATTGTCACCACATTATGTAATACATTTTTTACATTAGTACATAATGCTGTGTTATTACGCTATACGTTGTTACAGGCATACAGGGAAGCTAACAGAGGGGACAAAGGGGTCACTTGTCCCGGGCCCAAGGAGAGAAGGGGCCCAGAATTGAATCCTCTTTACATTTTATGTATTGGGTTTGGGGCCCTCTCAGATGTCTTTGCCCTGGGCCCAGACAAAGCTGTAATTTTTTACATATAGGCCTATATTTAAACATTTTCATCATGGACCTCACCTATTTCAAATGGCTGGCTACGGCCATGAAAGTAAAGTGAAATTCTCAGTTCTAGTCACTTGGTCACATTATGACATTGGCCGATTTAACTGCCTACGTAGACAAGTTAAATATTAGGACTCATTTTCTGGACAGCTTACCTCGTCTACATCAGCAGGGAATGCACATACGTCATCTGTAGCACTGCATATGGCTCTACCCAAACGGGATGGTATTAGCCTCTTTCAAAAATACAGAGAACATGATGCTTCAATGTACTAACCCAGAATACCCCTGCTAAATATCCCAATTTTTTTGTAACATTAATTCATAACCCCTCTTAGAGGAGTAACAATCAAAGGGCCTATTACCCAGGGGCCTCTCCTTCAGCAGGGGGGTCACAGCATATCCGGGCCACAGAGGCAGCTGCTCGCTCCCTCCCTCCCTCCCTGCCCGTCCGTCCATCCATCCATCCATCCATCCATCCATCCATCCATCCATCCATCCATCCATCCGTCTATCACACATCTGGCCACCATTGTTGCGGTACAGAGCAGCCACTAGCCAGGCTTTTGCGGGTTTGTGTCCTAATCGGATTGGCCAGAGGAAGAGACCCAGAGGAGAGCATCAGAGACTTAGCTTTGTGGGCGGGTGGTCTCGGATCCACAGTCCCTCTTCCCACAATCCCACAATTCGGCACGCTGCCACAGTTTGTCAGATGTCAAGTTAGTGTGAAATCCACCATAATCTTACCTCATCTCACCTCACCTCGGGAAACCCCTATAAATTCTCCTGGGGGCATACATAGTCTATATAAATCTGTGTGTATACCAAAACAGACTACACTGTAAATCTATGGCGATGGCTAACAGGGAGAGACAGGCTGATAGAAGACAGCCTGATTGGTTTTAAACGATTAGAGGGGGATTTAGTCCTGTGGGAAGCAGGCTGGTTAATTAGTTCACTTTCAGCCAAACCCCCCTACTTGGCTGGGATCAAATAGGAGGCGCCAGGACAATCTCCTTCAGGGGTTCCGAAACTTTACAGTAACAAGGCCCCCCATATAGGCTACTGGTAAATTCCAGCTAAGGCCCCACTTACATGGATTGTGACAATATTTTTTTCTGTGCACCCCCTGTCAAAAGCATAGTCTAGGTTTGTGAGTCAGTACCCCACAGCCACAGGTATATTAAAAAACAGCGATAATAGTATTATAGTAATGTTTAAAGATTTACATGTAGTAGATTATAATGTATTTCTTAACTAATGGATATATTATTTGCTTTACTTTTTTGCACATAAGTTATTCAATTTATTTAAACAATTATTTTGTTTTTGCTATAGTCTACCTTTCCTACCAACCAGCCACGGCCCCCAGCACGGTCCGGTCCCCGGCCCTATGTTCCCTGTTGGCCCCCACTGATCTACTGCACGGCTCTGCATAAGGCTGCCACCTTGTGGTTACTTACATGAACTGTAGACACACGTACAGGTTGTCCTAGGTCATTTGTAGACAACTGTACATCTGGGAGCTTAAAGAACAAAGGTGGCAGGTGCAGTTCCACGTCTTGCTAACGGGCTTGCATATCCATGGGGACCCACGTTTGAACCCGTTCTGGGTCATTTCCCAATCCTACCCCATCTCTTTCTCCCACTGATCTTCAATTCACTGCAACTTTCAACTGTAAAGACACAGAAGCTCATTATAAAAACCTTTTTCAAGGATAAAGGCATTCCTCTCTTCCATTAAGAATCTTCTTCATTCTCATCCTCGTGTGGGAATCGTGGAAGAGACCAAAAGTGGAAGAGACCAAAGGTCTTCAAGCTTCAAAAAACTGTCCTACAACTAAACTCTAGAATAAATGACCTGGATGAATGAAAAATGTTTTGTACTGAATGAAAGTTGAAACATGTACTGTAGCTACAATTATATTTCCCTCCATATGTTCACTCTTACATATGCACTGCAGGTCTCTTTGGGATGCTGGCCCACATGATGTTCATGACCTCATTCCAGCTGGCCATCCTGATTGGACCAGAGGACTGGAGGCCCAAGACTTGGGACTACAGCTGGTCTTACCTGTGAGTTATGGGATCAGCAACACTGTCATGCAATACAAACACAACACCGTGTCAACATGAGCTGAGCTCTGTATTGCTCACACAGCTTTACATAAAGCTGCGTCTCATCCTTTTTTAACTTATGCCTTTGGGGCAGCCGTGGCCTAGTGGTTAGAGAGTTGGTCTTTCAATCTAGGGGTTGCAGGTTCAAATCCCCCCTGACCTCTCCCTACATCTCCATCCATGGCTGAAGTGCCCCTGAGCAAGGCACCTAACCCCACATTGCTCCAGGGACTGTAACCAATACCCTGAAAAATAATGACTACGTCGCTTTGAATAAATGAAAGCATCAGCTAGTGCAATGTAATAATAATACTAAAGTAATGTAATAATAACCATGAACCCTCCTTAAGAATATCTATGTTGAATGTACAAACCACTCTGGAAAAAAACGACCTTGCATATGTAACAGAGGCCAACTAGCAGAGTGTGATGTGGAACGTAGTACACTTCCCTCCCGAAGCCTCATACAGGGTGCGTTCCAATATGCGACCTTGTGCCCTCCACTTGTGCTTGTGGCCTCGTACCAGGAAGTAATATGTCATGATGACATCACTGACAACAGCATTATATTTCAATATCTTGCAAAAGCTCAATTCTAATGTCATTTTCTCATTTGCAAACTGGATGGTGAATGAAGAACAGTCCCCCAAAAATTGTTGTGGCTAGGCTGACAGCGGGGAAACTTAATTGTTTTCTCCACAGAGGCGGGGCATCAGCAAAACGTGAGGCCACAAGCACAAGTGGAGGATGCAAGGTCACATATTGGAATGCACACAAGGTATCGTAGCACTGAGCTATCAGACTGGTCCTTTAGCTCAGCGGTATCGCGCTGTGTCTCCCATGCACTGGAGCATTGACGTGGACGTGGACATGGCGAGTTCGAGAATCAAGGGTCGGACTGTACGGGAACCCCTCTGACAGCCACATATAGTTTCACTTGTTGAGTTAAAGGGAAGTGATTGGCAGACCGTAACTCAATAAAAATAGGTGTAACAGATGCCAACTAGCAGAGCATTAGCAAACCTCCCTCCAAAAGCATCATACAGATGCTCAAGTCAAGACAAGTCAGCTTTTATTGTCACTTTCTTCATATGCACAAGTCATACAAGGGAAATGAAATTACGTTTCTCTCTCTATACCATGCTAAGACATAGACATACACAGGCCTGACATATTGCAGACTGACAAAGTGCAAAACAGGACAGGTAACAACAGTGATGGACTGGTAACAAAAAGTGATTAACAATAAATACAATGAACATTTAACATTGAACATGCTGAGCTATTTGAGCCTCTAGTGGAGGACTATTGTGGAAGATCTCAGTTGTGATTGCAGATGGACATTGCAATTTCTGCAGTTGCTTATCCCTGGTGACATATTTTAATCCCTTGTCACACTTTTTAATGTTGTATTTTTCTATAGTCTTTATTTTCTCCCTCCCTAAATTACCTGTATTACGTGTGTCTTGAAATGTCCATGTGGGCATTATGTGTATTTATGTAAGCTACTTGACACCTTCATTTCCCCCCCGGGATCAATAAAGTTACTCTATTCTACTCTACTCTAACAGACTGGCGTGGACCTCCTTCGCCACCTGCATGGGCTCGGCAGTGACGGCCCTGAACCGTTACACCAAGACCATCACAGAGTTCAAGTTCAAGCGGAAGAACATCGAGAAGAACCTGCGGCTCAAGCAGAAGCTGCTGGACCTGGATGTCCCTGAGCAGATGCAGGTGTGGGACTCCTCCTACTTGGCCTACGATGATGATGACGATGACTATGGCGATGATGATCACGATCCTGACCTGGAGCTCCACCACGGAGCAGCAGACCCCACACTGCTGCACCTAGCTGAGGCTGTTGAGGATGGGAGCTTCTTCAAGGCACCCAACGGCCGGGCCAACCTGCTCCACCTCGGAGGAGAGCTGGTGCTCCTGGGAGAGGAGGTGGCGTACTGCTGAGGAACAGGGCTGGATTAAGGTGGCCAGGAGCGGAGCCACTGGGCTACAGGTTGCAGTAGGCCCCCTACGGAACAGAAATTCTGCTAACAAAACTAGATAGACAGCATCGTAATTCTAACCCAAGAATAAAGGATATTTGCCAATTAGTGGAGTAGGGTATTAAATGGATTTGAAAATCCATTTAAGATGACAGACTAATGTATTCGATACAGTTCATTTTGTTTGTTTTATTTTACAGGTGAGGGCCCCTAGGCTGCAACCATATCTAGCCTGTGCGATTAATACGGCCCTGCTGAGGAAGGTCTCTGTTGGGGCCAGTGAGTTTGCAATCCAATTGGAGTATGTGAAGGGGGATTGGATATAGTTATTGGTGACTATGAATCCCAGTCTGATCTCACACACATCCAATTTCTTTTAGCCGGGTGCAAAGTTCATGTAAGGCAAGGAAGAGCCGTACACTTTTAATCCTTTTTTAAATTTTGTAACGTTTCAGGCCACCACAGCCCTTCCTCAAACCAACAGAATGATTGTGCAGCCACAGTATCACCACGGTATTTACATTTTAACATATTTACAAAAGATTTTATCTTGTGCTCCACCACTAATGTTATATTTTTATATGTTGACATGCCCTGGACTGTCCTACTTGGGCAAGCCCACTAGGGCACGGAAAACAAGAATATCAGATAAGCGTAGTGCAATTAGAAATGGAGTTGTAACCAACCCAGTGGATTTGGGGGTGGTAAACAAAATGTTCCTGAAAAAAGAATTTGACATTAGACCCATTATAGACGTTTCAGCAGCAGCACATGTTAGGCAGAGTAAGGACAGCACCTGTCACTATTGTATGGATTTTTTGTTTGTTTGTTTGTTTTATAGCACCATCTAACAAGCATATTAATTGCAGCATATCAACCACTAATTATTAATTAGTTTATGGGCAGAAGATGCCATGGCTCCACCTGACGTCTGATGAATAAATGAATGTAGAAGTTGTAAAACTCAACTGTTAAAGGAGTTGGAACATGCATATTTCCCACCACAAATCCACCACAACTCACCTCGTTCACTTCCAATCAATTGTTTGCAACTTCTTGCCCCATGGTCAGAAAGTAGAGGGCGTGACTTAGGTGCCCCATGTCTCCTGAATCATATCCCTGTGGAGCGACCATGACTAGAGACTGTTATCAGTGTTGACTATTTATAGTTTGGTTGTTGTGCAAATATGAAGTGCTGTGCAGGTTTGGTAAGGCACTCACATGAGACTCTGAATTCCCACAGTTAGTGCTGACTGTGAGCTTGAGTGAAAACCACAATTGAGAGTTACAGAGAGTTACAGTTACAACATCGCCTGTTTCTCAGATTAGGTGCAAGACAAAAAATATCTATAAAAATGAATGCATTAACATGGTTTCAGCAAAACTCTGAATTACCCACCTTCTGGCCAGGGACTTTACTGAATACATCATATGCATTCTGGAAACGTCTATCAAGTGAAAAATACAGTGTGAAATATTTCATGACGCTACAAAATGCCTGAAATGAGCTCAGTGGGACTGCGAAGCAAAATGAGAATCATTTTATTGAAATATTTCCAGATCTTCACCCAACATGATGGTGCTGTTGTCATTATAGCAGGTTTGGATGACTCTTCATCCAATATTTTGACAGATGTCTTTGGGTTGTGATGCATTTCGAGTCTGTGTGAAGGCTGGGATGACCAGAAAATTTGATTTGTCCTCCATTTCTCAAGTAATCCCCCAAATTAGGACTATTCTGTAGTCTGGCTATTCAAAGCAATCCAACATTGAGTCAAAACTATGATTGGCGAAGAACAGTGTCGTCTGTATGACACGCAGTAGCCTGATGAGAGAGCTCACATCATCAATAGTCTTCCCCACGGCTTCTGATCTGCACACAGCCTGTGACGCTCACTTACACACAAAGGTGCATCTCACTGCCATCCAAAGTCTTGGCCCACCATTTTGTAGAATCTCAGATTATGAGGTCGATAGAACTCCCTCAGTCTCCTGATCACCCTGCGCTTGATCTGGGGGTGAGCTCTGCCTTTGGTGCTGCCCAGGCAGTGGGGCTGACTGCTCCCCTCCAGCTTCTTCAGACAGGGGAATCCTTTAGTCTGGTTGAAGTAAAAGTGCTTGTCGGTCACAATCCTCTCCAGGCCCAGGAAGTCCTGAACGCGGGCCATCTCTCCGGCGGGGTCGGTCACCAGCCTCTCGCCGTGGACAAAGTGTATCTGTGAGGAGGGGAAGTAGGCCAGCCAGCGCTGCAGGTGCTGGGCATACAGGCCGATCCATAGGGGGCTCCACTGGGGGTTGACCTCCACAGCCCCCCCAGCGCTCCTGTTCCTGAAGGACAGGCTCTCGAAGCTGGCCACGCTGGGCGCCTTGGAGGCGATCTGGGCGTAGTCTGAAATGGCTCGGGTGATGGGGTCCCTCACCACCACGATGAGCTTGACATCACCGGACATGTTGTGGACGCGGGCGGGGCTGTCTGCGGACACAAAGTACCTGGGCGTCTTCTCCATGACGATTTGGTCATCCAAAGCCTTGGGCATCAGGCTCCTACAACACAGAGAGGAGACGGAAGGGTTTTTCCTTTTACAACTTTCATCAGCACTGCAATTCTTCCACTCAAAAGGAGTAGTGAAGCAACATTCCTCAGAAAGATTTTTAATGTATAATTTAGCACGTTATAATTAAAACATCAGCATTCCTCAAATTGCATGCCAGATTTTTGGGTCTGAGCTGTTTTTCAAGAGACCTCACCAAAATCACCCATCTGGTATGATGCTCCTCCCCTTTCAACACTGGCAGGCAAAAATGTCTTCCACATTCATATTTCAACACAGAGAGAGCTCAAACTCGGCGGGGCGCTCCAAATGACTAATGCATTGTGAAAGTGCTCTTATCATCTTTTCTTAAAATTTGCCTCTTTTCCCTTTCCCGTTCCGCTCTGTTGCATAAACATGGTGCAAATAAGAGTATGTTTTTGAACATTATGCATTACAACAGCTTCACCCCTGGCACTTGGCCCATTGAGCCTGCTGCTTTCCCCTGCTGCCTGAAATGTTTTATTCAGTAATGGGATAAAAAAGCACTGCAGCAGCCACTCCTCTCCTTTCCAGATAAAAACCCACACTCATGTCCGCACATACAAACACATACACACTCAAATAGCTGTCCTCTTTGCTCTGTTAGGAGGACCACACACACACACACACACACACACACACACACACACACACACACACACACACACACACACACACACACACACACACACACACACACACACACACACACACACACATTTGATTACTTTTATTTGGATCCAAGAGACAAGCAACAGGGTACAAGATCCAAATATTTTGGAAAAGGTATTTGACATGTTGATCGATCTTAAGGGCTACACACCTTTACATATAGTACCAGTCCACACACACACACACACACACACACACACACACACACACACACACACACACACATCATAGGGATAAAAAACACGTTCACAGCTCATTTGCAAAAACACACAGACACACACACACACACAGAGACACACAGGTCTTCCATACACCAGGACCAGAGGCAGGCAGGACTATACACTTCCAATCCTGTCTGGGACTGGGAGAGAGGCTAGTAATGTCTCACTGCCCGAGAGGAAGGCAGGAGAGGAGAACAAATGTACATGGGAAGTCCATTAGTGGGCATGCTCAGATATCCTCTGGAGTCAAAAGGGGTCACTGGCACTCATCAGCTCTGGCTTTGTGTGGTACCCACCGCATGGCTAGCTCCCACCACTGCCTTCCAGCTACTGAGGGCATTTTCAACCCATTTTCAAAACGACCATCTTTTTTTTGCTTTGAAATCATGCAGTGCAGGGCCCGGAGCGTTTTCTTTTCTGTTTCACCTCTTTCAGTGGTCCATGTCATGCAATGTGTTCCCCCCTTGGCAGCATGTCACTGGCTGTTTCTGAATGTATGGGGTGGTTGATGTTTCCTCTTTTGGGATGAGGTGCTACTGTTAAGGATAATAAAGGGCTTTGATATACTACTGGCAAGTGGTCACAGCAATTTGAAAATACATTTTACACAAGAGATATGGTGATATATTCAGTATCATATTTTTTCACCCTGTTTTGTGCAAGCGTTAATATCAACTGTTGGTTTTCTAGACTTGTTCTCATCTGTCACAAAATAGTTGTTTATCTATGAATAAAACTTGAAATTGAGTGTTTGCATTACCTATTCTGCTCTGTAGCCTAACTGTTTTGCTTTCATCGCCTCCTAGCCAATTCCCGGCGGGAGAATCTTACTGTGAGATGAGAAACTTAATGCATTTTCCTCCACTGATGCTGAAACTGATCCGCAACAGAAATCAAACACTCGTCCAAATAACTCCCCAAATGGCAAGTGCTGCCTTCACCATCCAATGAAACTTTGGTGGACCATAATGGTGGGGCATGCCTTTTAAAATGTAGCCTAAGCCTACCTGTACCAATCTAGACCACGGTCGTAGTGTCTGTCGAAGAAATGGGGTTCGGAACCTGCAGCGCGCACATCTGGGTGAAGTCGTAGAAACTCCAATAAGGCGCGAGTGCCACCCTTCTTCACGCCGATGATGAGTGCTTGGGGAAGGCGCTTTGTCGCTGCCAAGTCCATGTCTGTTGGGTCGGTGGATGTTGCACCTGCTGGCGCGGGCGCACCTGTGCTTTCAGCAAAGCTTCCGTTCGTGGGCATGTTAACGGATGCATTCTTGTTGCGGTACAGCTGCGCCACAGGATGAACCGAGGGCTGTGCGCTCCAGTAATCCAACACCTGACCGGGGTCAGAGAGGAGCATGAAGAGCGAGAGGCAAACCACAGCCAGCGAGAGTGTAAAGAAAAGTTTCCGTGACTGAAAACAACGTTCCTTTGCCATTCCGTCAAATCCATTCTATCAATAACTAACGCGAGGTCAATTGATAGCTTAATTTCAGGGTATCCATTTGACACGAACGATAAGAACGATGCGGACATTAAAACAGACTACAACAAATAATGTCTAATATTTTGAAGGCTATCGGTGGCACTACCCTACCCTGCATCCAGCCCCACGCGCGCATCTGCTCCACTGGAAAGAGCGCGCTTGTTTGAGCACATCTTTAAATGGAGGGAGACGTCAAAGAGCGGGCGGGATTGTTTTGAAATGAGCATTATGTGTGCTACTTTTGCTTGCCACGTAGCCTATAGTCTTTTTTTCCCCTTTCAACGGCGTGAACTTCAACTGGGTAGAAACTCTATCTGTCCAGTATCTCTGTTACAGTACAGTATAACTGCCAAAATCTAATATTGATGCATCATGCATATAATTAACCTGAACAAACAAACACATATTTCCAGCATTTTCTGTTAATCCCTCGCTGAAAAAATGGCATGTAGAGTTATTCATAGCGATAGGGGGGCTGCCTTGGTCAAGTGCTTAAGGATGTGGGCTTTGAGCAAGGAGCTAACTCCTCACTGCTCCAGGGACTGTAACCCTCTAGTTCAAATAACTAAGTCTCTTTGAATAAAAGTGTCAGATAAGTGTAATGTAATCTGTAATCTGATAGTTAATCATATGAACTATAGATTCATAAATTGTAGTATTGGACTGAATTATAGGCTAATTTTTAAATCAAGACTTTATTGGGGGAAAACATTTTGGGAGGATGGTTTCGGTGTACACTTAAAATTATTCCCATGTTGAAGGCTAGTTAGGTTGAAGGCTGCTATTACTAAGAAAAAAACATCACATGTTGTCACTGCATATCTTTTTAAAATAGTGTCAACCATCAGGAACAGTCACAGTGCCATTGTGGACCAGTTGTTGTTGCTCTACCAGTGGTTCTCAACCTTTTATGAACAAACGCCCCTCTGGCCTTATCACAAGCGACCCAACGCCCCCTTGACCTCAAGACAACGCCCCCTTAGTTAAAAAAAAATGAATGGACTAATGCCCCCCCAATGGCAACTAAGCACCGCCCCCTCTCCGCTCCTTCTCAACGCCCCCCTAGAGCTCCCCAATGCCTCCCTGGAGGGCTTCGCCACCCCCATAGAGAAACACAGCTCTAGGCCCCCTCCCCCGCCCCCTCTCATCCCATCCCATCTCCATCCCCATGCTCATCCCATCACCATCTCCAGACCTTCCTGACTCTAATGAGACCTGGAGCTGGGTAAACACCACAGGATTACCACTCTCCCGCTGCGCATGCCACAGAGCCATCATATCAGGCCCGTCGGCCCCTCCGTCATCATCCCTCCTATAAATCTGACTTAGCTGGTTTTCTCTTTCCTGGACAAATCACAGTGTGGATTTGTGGAGAGAGATGAGATGATACATGCATAACCTCCCTGTAGTCACATCCATCCGTCTAGAAAGCCTCAACGCCATCCCCGAGTTATACCTTCCTCCTTGTTGTGGAGAGTAACACACACACACACACACACACACACACACACACACACACACACACACACACACACACACACACACACACACACACACACACACACACACACACACACACACACACACACACACACACACAAAATCACACACACACACCCTTGTTCATTCCCTCAGGGCTATAGGGGATGAAAGGACACAGATCTTGCGATCTTGTTTGAATGTTAATGCCCATGACAGTGAACATGTCACTCTAACCTCCCTTGTCTTCCTCCCACCCTCTCTATCGCCTCCATACCACCGTATTCATCAGGACTGGGTGTCATTGAAGGGACAAAGGATCAACTGTGTGTGTGTGTGCACGCACACACACATGTGTGACTGTCATTGAAAGACGAAACAATCGGGAAAAGTGTGCGTGTGTGTGTGTGTGTGCGTGTGTGTGTTTTCCAACAAACACAGAGAGCAAAGACCCCAGATATCAATGTTGGGATTACTGGATGCTCACCTCTCTTTCTGGTAGACTATAGTCACACAGAGGAATGTGAAATCAATATCTAATATGTGCAATGGCTTGGAGCTTCATACCAGCTACACACGGCTAGACATTTGATGAGAATAAGGGAAAGGGACTATTTTTGTCCTTGATTCAGTAATGGCACAGGGTCAGGTGAAATATAGCCAATTTTGTGTTCAGCTATTCCTTTCTGAATTAGATGCTCAATCCTGGACACAAGATCAGATCAGTCTGTCTCATATCTCTGTCTGCTTTGTATTTTGATGCTCACGAAATTGCATTGTAAAGACTGTACAGGTAATAAAACCAGTTGTTGACTTAGAGGTCAAGAGGAATCTCTAGATATGTGATGTCACTTATTTTAATATCTCACTAGAAATAAAAAAACACAAGGTTTCCTTGGTGGATAAACTTGATAACTGGTCAAGGCCGTCTTCTATTCAGTCTTTCAGGTAGCATAGGGCGCTTTTTCCACATGTCAATTCAAAATGCCTGCCTTGGATGTAAAGCATGGCTCAAAGTAGTAGACAGATATCCTGCCGCACACCGTCCATTACACTTGCATTTTTACTTGCTAACATTTGTGTCATTCAGACCTTCTTGCTTGAAACCCATGCCAAGGTGTTCCTGAACAACCGAAACGCTGTGCGCAATAAACAAAACATGCAATAATAATTAGGGGTGTAAATAACCGATTTGTATCAATGCATTGATCCTACAGCTGGCGATTCAATTGATGAATTTGTCCACAAGAGAATTGATTAATCATTATTAATCAACTTTCTTATTGTTGCACTCATTTTGTGAGGCCTTTCATTTAACATTTCACACATAAAGCTAACGTGTAAGGTAAAAAAAAAAACATTCATGTGAATAGAATTGAATTGAATCGTGGAGCATTCTTGAGTATTACAAATGATCAAATCGTTGGCCTAAGAAATTGATACTGAATTGAATGACAAAAAGACCAACAAAGGTCGGCGTCTGCGCCTTGAACTTAATGCTCGTGTATTGCTTGGTGCGAGCACTCCCAAAAAAGTCGTAATCACTCAAAATAATGGAAAAAAGGAGGCGCACACAAGACTTGTGTGAAAAAGTGTATTGAAGCCGAAAATATACAACAGAAGTCTAAGGATTAACTGGAGAGACAGAGGTTTCGGAGCTAGTCCATTTTCAATGTCTCCACTGGAGCTCCAATGGAGACATTGAAAATGGACTAGCTCCGAAACCTCTGTCTCTCCAGTTAATCCTTAGACTTCTGTTGTATATTTTCGGCTTCAATACACTTTTTCACACAAGTCTTGTGTGCGCCTCCTTTTTTCCATTATTTTGAGTGATTACTGAATTGAATGGCCATGAAGGCTCTGATTTCCAGCCCTAATAGTAATAGACGGTGTGCCGGATGTCTTCTAGGCCCTCAGGTAGGCCTCGCATCTACCTGTAAAACTGGCTGCAGTGAGGTACAGCAGCCTAGTGTAAGTGAATCACTATATCCACTATAAAAGCATGTTACAAGGCCTATGAACAGAAAATGCATAGGCTACAAGTCAGAAAAATAAATTGCAATTTTAATTGCAGAAGTTATTGCAAGTTATTATCAAATACATTTTTTGTAAAAATCAAATGTTTGGCAATTATTTTTATAATTACAATAGTCCAGCTACTGCATTGAACACCTTGTGAATACTGATTAAAAAAAAAAACTATGATGAATTTAGCAGGACATATCTGCCAATTGAGGCTGTGCTAGACAAATGGCCTATAGGCCTAGTCCTAGTAGCATCACTTTAGGCCTACTCTACAATGTGGTCCTTGTATCCAAGAGCAGGGTTCTCATCCACATACTTTTTGATGTACCAGCAATAGATGCGAGCTTTTAGCTTTTCTTCAACAACAAAGTCCAAGGCAGCCTGCAAAACAACATTAAATTATTTATGGGATTTAAAGTCCAATATTAAAACCTCAAATAGCTTTTTTTTTTTTTAAAAAAAAAAGGGGGGGGGGGGGGAAGGAAAAAAGGGGGGGCATACCTTTGCGAGCTGTGCAGCTACACCTTTGCCTCGGAAAGACTCAGGCACTTGTGTTGAGAGCAGGTCAACCTCTCCGGCGCCTTTTAAAGAATAACGCAGGGTGGCGGTGTTGTCACTTCCTGCTTGGACACAAAGCATATTTTGATTATATATTTGATAGACTGTACAATGGTAACAACTACATTGCCTGTTGATGTTTTGAATATTTTAAATGCATTTCGATCACCCAGAATACCGGAGGGAGGATATACATCTCTATTTTTTCTGTTCTTACCAGTCCCGTCCAAGCATACGGTGAAGAGTTGTGCAGCTCTGTCGTGTATCGTCTTCGGCTTTTGGTCGGCGTCAGTCGCACAATGCCTAATTCTTCCAGCTTTTAAGATATTTGTGGTAGCCAGACAGTGTCTGAGACTGCGATGAAATAATAAAGACATTTTGGTGGTCGCGGCGCAGCGCAGGACGCACACGACAACCAGGCGAGGTTCAAAGGGTAAAGTGCAGTTCAACGTTTTCATCGCTAGATGGCAGAAATTTGCAAACAATGCCTCATCAAGAAAGAGAAGGGGGTTTTGCACACACGTTTGAATTGAAACATACAACTTTATTTATTTGTCCTTATTACAGTAATATCAAGAACACAACTATGATAAAAGTCTAGCCACACATAGTGAGCAACGTGTGATCCCCGTCCTTTTCAATGGCCTACTTGACCCTGTTTTTTCTGTGAACCAAGCGCAGTGACTTTTGGAGGCTTTGGACACTTTTTTCACTTTTTTGGCTGCTCTGTGTTCTGAGAGCTGTGTGTGTGTGTGTGTGTGTGTGTGTGTGTGTGTGTGTGTGTGTGTGTGTGTGTGTGTGTGTGTGTGTGTGTGTGTGTGTGTGTGTGTGTGTGATCTGCCTTCGGCTAAATGTAGGCCTATGTGTGTGCTATATGGTTAATATAGGCGTATGTGGAATTATACGTGTAATGGCTTGTGTATCCTGTATTTATGTGCGCTACTGGACACCTTAATTTCCCTTGGGATTAATAAATGATATTCTACTCTCTACTCTTCATTCATGGCCAAAACTCTCTCTCTCTCACCCTACATATTTCCACACAAAAGACCCTCAAAGTCCATCTTTCAGTCCTTCTCCTCTCCATTTCATTAAAGCTACATCTCCATGTGGCTTTAACATGTTCCCTTGAAGTTGAAGAAGCTCCAGACAATGTGCAATCTATCATCTTGAATCTATCGCCTTATCATATAAAAAAGATATTCAATCAGGCAACTCAACAAGGTGACTCAAGTAGGCTACAGTAGGCCCAAGTGGCGATTAAGTCACAGCTCCTATTATCCTATGGAGCTTTCCCCTGCACTCCTGCGGCCGTCACAGAGAAGACCAGGTTTGGCAAGAGGGCGCGAGCATAGATGGCCGCTTTAGAGAGGGTGCGGGCCAGGACCACCTCCTTCTTCTTGCTGCTCAGGATCTTCACAATCTCACCAACCATCTCGTTTATTGTAATGCCCAGGTATTGGGATGGAGAAGACGCTAGACCAGACAGGAAGACAAGCAGACAGATGGAGCATTTTAACTGTGTTTCTTTGATGTGTTTTTATGAATATACTTTTTATTTTTCAAAATGCATGCTATCCATTGACAAATGTAAGCTTTAAAGTAAAGTAAACTAATATTCACTGGTCTGACCAAAGTACAGTAAGGTTTCCAGCAACAGCACATATGAAACGTATACATTTTAAAGTCGTAATGAATACTAGAAATTGATGGTGATGGTAAATCGTGAGCTGAGAATTATAGGGTTCTATCTCCATTTTTGGTAAAATTGAGTTTTTTACATAATCTGACCCATTATATGCTTATTAATGCCTGTGTGGTGTTATTTTTGTGAAAAAAGTATTATTTTACATTGTTATTAATGAAATAAAAACGTTCTATCTCACAAAACAGCTGGGATGTAAAAACTTTGATGCTCAATATCTCAGAACTACCCTAAACGGAGATAGAACCTTATAATTCTAAGCTCACGAAATATTCATAAAAAGAGATAACATTTGTTAATGGGCAGCATCAATTCTGGAAGTAAACTACTAAAATGATAACTGTGCCTTTAAGTCTGAGTCTGAGTCAACTCTTTGTGCACACCTGATTTTGCGGTAGCGTCTTCTTTTGTTCCGGGTGGGCCGCTGATGAAGGTGTGGCTGATGGTGCTGACAGAGATGCCGTACTCCTGCACCTCAGCACGGAGGCAGTCAAAGAAGGCCTGCACAGCGTGTTTGGAGGCTGCATCTACAGTACGACACACAGAGAGAAGTTGTAGAAGAATGAAAGAAGAGTGTTAGAAGAATACACCCAACCACTGTCGCTTCACTTCTTTTTTGTTTGAAGATATATTTTTGGGCTTTTATGGCTTTATCAGAAACGGGCAGTGGGAGGGTTTCACAGGAAATGAGTGGGAGAAAGGGGAAAGATTGGCAAAGGACCTCGGGCCGGAATGGCGTAACAGTATGGTATCTTTGCTCACTGAGCCGCCGCGCCCCCGTCAGTTCACTTCACCTCATCAATTTCTTTTCTGGTCATATTTTTAGTAGTCAGGATAACTAAAGCACTTAACATCTTTATGGCTAGTTTTAAGAATAATGACCCACTGCTTTTCACTGCTATTAACCCATTGATGCCTAAAGCATCTGCAAAAAAGGCTGCTGAATGCCAAAGTCCTTTTTTTAGAAAAGTTGCCCTCAAAATCTAAATATCTCAGCCTCTGAAGCACATAAAAACATGCAATAAGTTGCATTTAAACACCAATACCCTTATCGGGCATTAGAATATGTTAATTCAGCTCTAACATACCAATATTTCTTTATTAAATTGTCTCAAATCTCATGAGCCAGAATGTTGCGTCATGCAGATCCAGGCTCCAGGGCCAATGTTGCGCAACGCAACATCCAGCATCAATGGGTTAAAGTGATCACAAGGTGATTAATTATATTTCCTGCTCAGACAACACAGATGTGCAAATCTCCACCAAGTTTATGGATGGAAAAACAACTTGTCCATAATCTTACATGTGGTACGGAATGGCAGTGCCAGCTTCCCCTGGATACTGTTGATCAAAAGAATGTGTCCACCTCTCCTTGATATCATAGATGGTAAGACACCTATAGGCGAGAAACAGACAAACAAAACTCACCAGTGCTGTTTCCTGTAAATGTAGTCATTGTCTTTGTCTATTATAACAATATGTATAACATTATATTTCATGCAACCTTTACAATCATTAACAGTTATTGGTATGTCCATCATCAGAGATGTTACTTCTTCTACAATGAGGATGTGCTGATAAACAACCCACCATTACTGTTGCTTTGTAGTAAACTTGTCATTGTGTTTGTCTCATGCTCTATATCCAAACTTTTACACATTTGCCTCCTAAAATGAAGATGTTTTATGAGAACTTACATCTACACCTAACTCCCTTCACAGACCTGCCGCTGATCATCTGGGGATAAGGGTGTACAATACTGTAAATACTGGAAAATGGGTATATGCCAGAGGTGTCAAAAGTAAGAGTAAAAGTCAAAAAGAAACATAGTTTCCTTCCAACACAGGTAACTTATCTGAGTAATCAGTAGACCTGTGAACTTGTCTTACGATTAGCTGACTACAGTATGCACTGGTTGGATCAAATTTGTGGTCAGTTATTGGTACGCTTTTAGTGTTTTTCAGTAACAACACATTAGATACAATAGAGTAAGTGGTGTAACAGGTATATACTGTATGTGCTAGTGTTGTGCTTACACCATGAATTTATTTTAACTTTTACTTTTGACACCTCTGGTAACTGCGGTAATCAGCAGTCTTCCGTACCTTTAGCCAGAGTGGTTGGGCCAAAGTAGTTCATGTCCATGACTGCGTGGTCCAGCTCCAGAGACGTGTCCTGCACGGGAGCCTTGATCTTCATGCTGCTGTTGATGATGAGGATGTCCAGGCAGCCATAGCACTCCATCACCTCCACAATCACCTCAGGCAGGCTGTCCATGTCGCCGAAGTCCACCATCACCAGCTTGGTTGGGAACGTCTATATATTGATATATATGATATATAATAGTGTACTGGCAAAGGCGATTCTAGGGTAAATTGGGGCCCCAAGCGAAACATTAAAAAAATGGAACATTTGCAACAAATCGCCACTACTGTAGATAAAAGTGTTAGCTGTTATTCACCATCTATAGGCATGGGGGTCGCGAGTGGCTGTCTGCCTAGCCTGGTGACAAGATGCGCCTCTGTGTGTAGGTATGACATGAATTGAAAGAGCATTCTATTGTGTTAAATTAATGTCTTCAGACACAACCCCAGTTCTACATTTTCTGTTATCAGAATGGCAGTAACCAAGTCAGAATATACAGTATTGTTAAAGGGACACTGTGCAGGAAATGGTCAAAAAAGGTACTGCAACTATGCTGCTCATTGAAACTGGGTTGGCTATTGCCCAATTTGATATTTACATGAAAGTTTACTACGTAATAAACACATATTTTCTAGTATGGTCCAAGTAGAGTCATTTTTGCAGCATGGAGAAGATCCCCCTTTTCATGTATGAAAAGTGCAATTTTTCCGGTCATAATGAATACTTAGAATTTGATGGTGGTGGTAAGTATTCATGAAAAAGGTAACATTAGTGAATGGGCAGCATGAATTTTGGAAATAAACAACTAAAAATCTCACACAGTGTCCCTTTAAATGTTCTGTGTGACGTCCTAGTGGTACTGTGGTGGTAAAATCTTTTCAATGACTACTACAGTGTTCCACTTGTGACTAATGAGGCAAGCTCATTACATTTTTAAAATTGTCATGTATACTGTATTTACATAATCAATTTATTTTCATCCATCCCGGCATTCATCCACACATGCACTTTAAATTATAATGCCATAGTAGGCTACATTTGCCTGCCTGGCCTACACAATCCAAATATTGCCATGAACACGATGTCATAGCAATGTTATGATGTAGTTCAGATGGGACGGCAATCCCTTCTGTACCAAAAGACCAACAGTAACTTACTCCATCTGCTAATCCAGTCATTCATCATCACACATGCAGTTGTCATACAATGTTTATATATACAGTACATTGCAGCAGCTGTGGCCTAATAGCTAAGGAGTTGGCCTTGGCACAAGTGAATGACCTGATTCTTGTACCAGTGGGAAGAGTGAGTGAGGTGTAGATCTCATACACATAGAAAGAATGTGGGCTGGGGAATGGGATATACTGTATACTCCCTAATACCCTCTTGCATCCTCATCCATTGCCCTTCAACAAAGGCATCTAACCCCCCCATCGCTGGAGGGGGGACTGTAGCTAAATACAGAGTTAATAAGCTGGTCAGAGTATACTGCAACTCTAGAGCAATGTAATGAAACACATTTGTCTACGAAATAAGTGATACCAATATTGTGACGCAATTACATACGTAATCAAAGTTTGCTGTTTAGTCAGTTCAGAGATTTGATCATTCTTATTATGGCCCCACTTGGGAACAATGGATAAAAAACACATTTCTCTGTACATTGAGACATTCTTAAAAAAAAAAACCATCGAGATTTGCACGGGTGTGTCTGCAATACTGCAATAACTGGAAATAAGCTTTCATGTTTTAGGTTATGCGTGTGCTCTTTATACAGCTTTTTTAAGCAGTGAATTACTTTACCTGGAGGAAAAGCAGTGTGCTGTGTTCAAGTGCTGTATTGAATACACCACAAGAGCTGTATTCAAACTCAATAGAGCTAATATTTAATCGTGTGTGTGTGTGTTACAATACCCAAATCCAATTATGTTCCATGTCCACAGGTGCCTGTGGGGATGCAAGCTCCACTTACCAAAGTAGGATCACAGTCCTCAGAGAGCTTCTGAGAAAGAGACTCCAGCTTCTCCCAACTCTGTCCACATAGGATCAGCCTGGCACCATCCTTGTGGAATATCTTGGCACACTCTGCAAAAACAGAGACACGAGAGCTGGAAAGGCGTGCCAACCTTATATGCATCTAAATGTATGCACAAAAGAATGTCAATGACAAGTCTGGATCTGTGGGGAGCCCATTCCTTACCGGTGCCCAGCCCAGACAAGGCGTCTGTGATCACCACCACTTTGTTCCGTAGCGAGGTTTTGGTCATGAGACTGAGCACTGCGTTGTACACGTAGAAGAAGCCAGCTGTCAACACAATCACCGCTGGCACAATCAGCACTGTCGTCCACAATGTCCCCTTCAAACAAAAGACGACACCTTTGTTTCCTTCATGCCATCATTTCCTTAAGGACATAAAATGGCCTGCCCCCATAACAAACTGGTAACACACCATCTGTAGATGTCTGTCTACACCAGGGGGACATTGCTGAATATGACACAATATGTCAGCAACACTTCATCCATCCTGTATGTTTTATGACCGTGGTCAGTAAATGCCATTCATTTTTTGCAATGCCTGCATTCCAAAATGTCATAGCATAGTAAAATAGTTCAAGACTGAATGACACTTAATGGCAACTGTCATGAATATGAATGGAGTGTAATTCATGTTGATGATACATGTTATGCCATGTTGATATGATACTCATTTCGCTGTTGATAAAACATGACCAAAATATGACCAAAGTACTAGTTTTGCAGCTAAACATGTCTATTTCTGGACATTCAAAATGTCTGACATGGAGAAGAACCACCTTGTCATGCATGAAAAATGCAATCTTCCCTGTCATAGTGAATACTTATTCATTTGATGGGGGTTGTATTCATGAAAAAGGTAAGATTTGTGAATGGCCAGCATGAATTCTGTAAAAAAAACTTCTAGAAATATTACAGAGTGAGTGCACCTTTAATGCTGCTTCTTACATTGCTAACTGAAGCCTCTTCTTCCGCCATGGTGGGAGGGGAGATGACTTTGTTGGCCCTGCGCCCTGGTATTAGGTTGACCTGCTCTGACTCCGGTGATTCAGTTTCTAGGAAGAGAATACATTCATCATAGATTCAGAGAAGCACACAGCTCAGTCTTTAAAAAATGTCGTCCAAGTCATGTTAAACAACAAAATTACATTGTTGTCAGTCCTTGTATTGTTGTTATATGCCACACTCTTCATTGACATCCTTTGAAGCAGATATACGGTAAAACAAATCTTAAAACACTGAACAACCCAAAACTGCCACATAACAAATAGCAGAATGATATGCAAAAAAGTTTGTAAAGCATATTATGTTTGTATTAAGTTTGTAAGCATTTTATACAATGTATTTTCTCGCAGGTTGACTGCAGCATTCACAGCTATAATCACCCCGATATTACCACTCTAAATTTACACTGACCTATTACTATCTATAGAGTCTAGTGAGTGCCAGGGAGCCTACTATACGCTACAGTGGATGCATTTCCAAGCAGAACCCCAATGGTGTAACTACAAACAGTTGGAGAGCAAATGAAAACGGTCTTTCTCAGCAGACTCCATGATGACAGCCAGTGGACAAATAGCAGGAACTCATGCAAGCAAAGCCTGAAGACTCCCCCCACACACCCCAACTCCCCACACACCACAACATAAGTCTGTCCTTCTAGCACAGCAATGTTCAATAACACAGCTGAGTACTAGGAGTAGTTACAGCAACACATTTTATGACAGTGTAAAAAAACATACAAGAGCTGAAGTTCACATACCTGCTTGATGTTCTGTAGCCGGCTTCTCTCAGTGCCCCCAGTGCCTCAAGCGCTCCTCTGACTGCCCATTTTCCAAAGAGCAAAAGGCAGTTGCACCGGTCAGTGCTGTGGGGGCTGAGGTGATCTTTTAATAGCCCGCAGCTGACTCAGTCGTGCCCCCAATGTATGTTGTGCACTGCACATGGTGAGCACAAATATCTGACTAAACGCGAGAAGGGGGTTGGGAAGAAGATACACTGAGTGTCACATTTCTTTTGGCATACTGTGTAGGGACCAGTGTCAAGGGCGCCGGAATGAGTTTTAAAGTGGTGGTGCATTGTTTTTTTCAAAATTTTCTTTATTTCTTAACAATGTTACTTCTGCTGAACTCCACTCATTTTTCTGCAGTAAAAGTTGAGAAAGCTTCATTTAGGAAGCCCAATGGTGGGGATGCCAATGCACCACTGCATCCCCCTATACGCAGTGTTTTGCGCGCAGCTGACAGAGAAGTTCTCTGTGGTATGCTTGGTGTGGTTGGGGTGATTTATGAATGAATGAATGAATGAATGAATGAATGAATGAATGATGAGAAACATGTTTGTGATATTATGGTATATTAATACGAATAGTGAGTGTCTTGTAGTTTTTAATTGAAATGAAAGAAAATGTAGACTCGGCTATAACAAGAAAATTTAGGGTATGAAAAGATTCCCTCTCTTCCCTTTCTTCATTAGGCCTACAATGAAAGGGGAACCTATTTCGTGCATTTTTAACTCTGTGGTGTTCAGATATGTAGCCTAGGCTACAATTACGCATCAAATATTGTTCATGATTCACAACAGTGAGGGTGCAGACATTTGAGCAACTTAAATGCACACCATGGTCTTGGCACACGACTGTGGCTACAGCTTCAGAATTTTCATGAATGGAGAAAGACATGATGTCTGAACTGTGAAAGCTGGTACACCCAGGTCTGCCACATTGCGCTCTTTGGGCATGCGCGTAAAATCTTGGCAAGGTGAAGGAATCTGTTGACTCGATTTCTTATCATGCAACCATGTCATCTACACATAACCTCATTCTCGTTGCCACCCTTACATTGTTTTCTCAAGCGCATCCCTGCCTAGCAAAATTCTGCTATTTCGCTTGCAAAAAATAGGTTATCACCAGAGCGTAGCCTTGCTGGACCAATGCTGAACCTCTGCCTGCTTTGACTCGCACTCCAGTCCAAACCTCGATACAGACTTGGCTTGGGGAACATGTCGGATTTTGAGGAGTTTGAGAAGCAACTAAGCGAAAATCGGCAAGGTGACTCCTTCATATCTTACACCACCACCACATCGACGTTCGTTTGTGTCATGGGATTGTATTTGTCTGTGTTGTATGGGTGTTTTATGAATTGATCCATTCCTGCTTACTCCAAAGCTAGCTTGTTGGGGTTGCAAATGACGTAAGGTATCCGCTAAGTGAAGCTAACATGAACTCTCGAACCGCATTTCAGTTAGTTTTTTCCATTTCGTTAGACAGTCTGCCTCAGTTGTTATTTGCACGAGCAGGTTACCTGTCATCATAGGCTACATGGTTTTCATTAGCCAGCTGAACATTTCATGTGCTACTGTTTGCGGTGCACCTGTCCGTGTTGGCCCTAGTATTTTTGCTGGCTGACATTATTTTTTAAATAGCCAAGACGAATAAGCGGCTCACCAGGTAGATCTACCAGTGGACTTCGGATGACAGCATGGCATGGCAGAGGTGTAGTTGTTCTACATGCACTGTAACGCAGTAATTAATCAGCGACACGTTGCAGTCATTCGCGTCAATTCCCCCCAAGTCACTGTTCTGTGATGTGAACATGCAATGCGAACATGGTTATGTTATGAAGTGTAGCTGGCGCGCGGGAAATTGTCAACATAACGCTGTCATGTATTGTTATGGAATGCAATTGTGATAGTAGACAGTAAAAGAAACCTTCTAGCCCCGTGGGTGGTCCACTATTGGGGCACCTTGTCATCGCCTAAAAATGTATCCATAAATTTGAAACATAGTTACTTAGTGCTGGCGCGTGCGCCTGCCAAAACGCGCACCATACTCAACAGTGGAAATCAATGTCAGTTTGTTACTAAAGTAGAGTAACCTATGACCTCCAAGTTAAACTCAGGTGTCAAGTAGCTTACATTATACACATAAAGCCGACATGGCCATTTAAAAACACACAACACAGGTAAGTCAGGGAGGGGAAAAAATAAAAACTAAAGAAAAAATGAAAAGGCAATGTGCAAAAACATATTCTGTGTAGACAAATGTGCAAAAAAAACATTTTCGGAGAGTTGAGGTTGGCCTAGACAAGATAAAATTGCTCTGAAATGAGTGTTGACAGATACATCTATGATCTAGTATTGTGATGTAGAAGTAAGAAAAAAGGACGTATTACATGGTAATCAAGGTAGAACATAGATTCTGGTAGGGTGCATGAAGTCAATATGTTAAATTGGCATAAAGCAGGCAGGGTAGGCTACAGAGTGTGATAGGGGTGAAGATTCCTCACAACGTCCCAGTCTAGTACAAGCAAATTGTATTGAATAATCTACACACACACTCGCACGCACACACACATAGTCTTCCTTGTGATAAGCAGAAAAAGAATTATGTCCAGTGGTTAAGACATTTTCCATAGTGCAGTGATTGAACAGCCCCCCCTTCCTGGCATAATAATGGCATAAGAGTAGTAGTTTGAGGGTATTATGAATCGAAGTGGCCTCTACTGAAGTCTTTTTCACTGTGATCTGTCAGAGAGAGAAAAAGAACGACACAAAAGAAGGAGTCGCAGCAGTACAACAAGCCGAAGCGACAAGCACCGCAGCTGGAGCAAGGACCGAGGCAGCCGCAGTCGGGACAAACGCAGTCGCAGCAGGGACCACAAGAGCCGCGACAGAAGGAGTGGTTCCCGGGATCATAAGAAGCGCAGGTAGAAGCTGCTTTCCGTAATTTGTAGAGATGCACAGGATCCAAGATCCGGTTCCGGATCCAGCAGGATAATAGGGTTTTTCACAGGATCCGGATCCGGTTCCAGGATCCAGGATCCGGTAGCCGAGGCTTTTCAGACAAAATAGTTAGAGCCAACGTGATAAAAAGGGCCCACGTGTGTGAGTAGGCTATGTCTTTCAACGCTTTCGTAGGATCCGGTATACGGTTCCGGATCCGGCAGGATCTTAAGCAGTGGATCCGATATCCGGCAGGATCCTAAAAATCAGGACCCGGTGCATCTCTAATAATTTGTCAATTATATGATAGCTAGTCAGTACGTTTCTTTGTCACTTTCTGTCACAGAGGGGCAAAGTTTTGCAAAGTTATTTTGTTTGTGTGTTCCGAAGTTATTCTCCACGGAGGACCAGGAAGAAAAAGACATACAAGTACTGGGATGTGCCACCTCCAGGCTTCGAACACATCACTCCCACACAGTACAAGGCTATGCAAGGTTGGTGTTTCTGCTCACTGCTTATGGAAATGGGGTACTGCTTCGGACATCAGTTGCATTGGAAAAGCTACTTTCCATCGCAACTATCCATTTGTTATGTAGTGACTATGCCTATGTAAACATAGACATTTGATGTTTAAACATCTTTTCAAACAAGGTTGCCTTTTGTAGAAGATAAATGTACATGGTCTAGGCTACATATGCAAGGTGTCCTCTAAAAATAAAGAAGAAACATTAAGAAATGGTAGGGCGCCATACATGTTTGCATCCTTTCAGGCAAAGTGATGTCATACTTGTGTTGTGTGTTTTTTTTTGTCTCCAGCTGCTGGCCAGATCCCCACTATAGCGCTGCTGGCAGCCGCCTCCGCCTCCAGCTCCAGCGGAGTGGCTGTCGCGCCCACACAAGTGCCTGTTGTGGGCAGTCAGATGACCAGACAGGCCCGACGCCTCTATGTTGGCAATATTCCTTTTGGTGTGACTGAGGTAAGAGCAGAGGAGATTACACATCTTTGCTCAGGCAGGGTGGGGGAGGAGGGGTGGGGGGGAGCCCACGTAGTAAACAAAATGTTCTCTGTTGTGTGTATCCATGAGCTAACTCCAGACAATGGTGCCCGTGGGTCTTCATCTTGTGCTTTGCAGGAGTCTATGGCGGAGTTTTTTAATGCTCAGATGCGACTAGCCGGCCTCTCCCAAGCCCCCAGTAACCCCGTGCTCGCCGTGCAGATCAATCAGGATAAGAACTTTGCTTTTTTAGAAGTAAGCATCACTGTGGTACTGTACTGTATGTGGGATTGAATTGTTCGATTGTATAGACATGATATGACCTCCAAAATCTTAGCTTAAAGGTGCACTGTGTAGGATGATGGCCAGAGAAGGTGTTGAAACTATGCTACTCATTGAAACGGTGCTGCCTATTGCCAAATACTATGATCTTTTCATGAATATTTACTAAATAATAAACTAATATTTACTAGTATGACCAAAGTATGGTAAGTTTTGCAGCTGAAAAAATGCAGGAAATTCAAAATGGCGGATCATGGAGAAAATCCCCCTTTTCATGTATGAAAATAATTTTCATAATGATAATTAGAATTTAATGGTGTCGATAAGAAAATGTAACATTTGTAAAATGAGCAGCATGAATTCTGGAAATAAACTACTAAAAATTACACAGTACACCTTAAGTAATTGTTTTCATAATTATATATATTATATATACATATATACAAATCAAATCGCAGTACCCTCCAATTAGAAATTAGATATTGGCCATATTGTACCACACTAATAATGTGTGTGATTTTTCCCACTGTAGTTCCGTTCTGTTGATGAAACCACCCAAGCCATGGCGTTCGATGGCATCCCCTTCCAGGGCCAGTGTCTGAAGATCAGACGGCCGCACGATTACCGCCCCCTCCCAGGGATTGCGGAGCAGCCAGCTTTTCATGTTCCAGGTCAGAAAACCTACAGTATTGAGCTGGCTCTTGGCCCTCCAGTATCAGTGTGTAGAGGGATGCCCGTAAATTGGGGCTCTTAGTGAATTATGTGGCCAAATTGTGTTCAGAATTGTAGACAGTAATCCTTCATGCAGCAATAGCCTGGCATTGCAAATCATAGAGTTCCATAGAGCAGTGTATTCACTGAATGTAAATGTTGCATTTTATGTTAGATACAGTTTAAAGATACCCTGGACAGGTTACTTTTTAGAGTGTACACAATATAATAAGTTATACAATATACATTACACCATATTAGTAAGGAACACCTGCTCTGACAAGCTCTGGTGGCTTTTTAGTTCTGAGATAACACTTCTGTTTGGTAATTAGTTTTGCATTCTCATAAGCGTGCCAATTAAATGGACAACCAGTAAATTGACTCACATTGCAATGATGCTTGTAATTCCATTGAATGTCGTAATTTATAATATTCATCGATTCTAAGTATTGCAATGGGATGTCTTCATACTGTATGCGCTTCATAAATGTTTTTCATTACTGTCTATCATTTCCAACTCTGCAACTGTACAGGTGTGGTATCCACAGTGGTCCCAGACTCCCCTCATAAACTCTTTATTGGAGGACTACCCAATTATCTCAATGACGATCAGGTATGCCAAACCTCTTGCCACCCAATGTCACCAGGCAACTAGTTTAAATATTACTTTAGCTCATGTTTCACTTGAAATAAAATAAAAATACTGTCATATTCAAAACATTCAATCCACTCATTAGATAGAGAATAGTGAAAAGACAAAACATTAACTGTTAAAGCCAAAACAAATATTGTTTTTGGGGACATATACTGTATGTCCATTTTGAATTTGATAACGACAACATGTCTTAAATAAGTTGGGACAGGACCAGTGAAATGCAATTAACATCAGAATAAGCTAAAACAACACAATTAAGAAAATGTCAAATTGTAGGACATTGACTTCCAACATGAATGTCCACCATCACAGAGAGGCTGAGTCACTCAGAATTACAGAGGGAATAATTACTTAGTTATTACACTAAGTATTGCATTCCCTTTACATTACCATGATTGTGTATACATAAGACGTATTTATGTTACTGGAATCATTATATAGGTAACTCAGTAATGGATCCCAATAACCAACTAATACCAGCCAGCAGTGTCTTATGTAGGGAGACTTTTAAACGTTATATCTTGCTCTGTTATAACATAAAACAGCTTGTCCTGGTGCTTGTGGTCAAAGGATTGGAGTGAGCCGTGAAAGAGGCTTTGTTTGAACTCCCAAAATGGAAAGATCAATAGCATTCACTATCACATGATATTTCATTGGTTGCTTTTGTGGTTTTGTTCATCTCTAGGGAATAAATATTTCACAGTATGGAGAACCATAATACTCTTACTTTAACCGGTATACATATATTAACATACTAATTTGCAGTTTCAGTTAACTACATCCCCATGTTGAAACATACAGTATACTGTATGTTGCCAGTTTTAGAATAGCTAATAGGCCTACTGAGCAAGATGGACTTCTTCCCAAGGTTGCAGCAAGGTCATGTGTTTTTGGGAGGTAAAAAAAGTATCATTGTAGTTCCTGAATAATTTCTTTGCTCAACATCTCTAATGAATGATTTCAGTCCAAACATGTAAATCCCGTTCTCCAAATGTTCCTCTTGTACTTTTGAGAAACACATACTGTATGCTAATCATGCTCAAACCTTAACTACGACATTGAACAGAGTGTAATCCAGGTTCACTTTTGAAGTAGATGGGGGTCCTGTTGTTTGCAGTGCACATGTTATCCTGTGATTGGAGACGTGACTTTTAAAAAAAAGCTAGATTTTATTGACAAGAAAAGAACTAGAACTACAAAAACTTAAACATCAACGTCAATGTAACCCTGGTGTTTGATCATTTTTTTCCTTCCTCCTTTGTTTGTCTCTTGCAGTCAGTCACTTGCTACTGCTTTGATACTCACAGCTCTTTCATTTTTGTTCCCCTACTCTGTCCCCAGCTAGGGGCCTGTAAGATCGTTCTAAAGTCTCCGCTCTTAATTTGTTCAGTAGTACTGACCTACTGCTGCCATGCCAACATGTAACTCAAGGCAAGTAAGACATTCCGTTTCTCCCACGGATACACCTTCTCAAAAGCCAGCAGGTTCCCCTCTCCCCTGGCTGCTTTCCTTTTCTCCCATACCTCTCTCTGTCTTGGAGCGCCATAGTGACCTAGGATGGGCTGATTTTTCCTGGTGGTGGTGGGGTGGTGGGGTTGACTGGGCTGATTGCTGGAGTATGAGCTGCAGTACTAGCCAGGTTTGGGTTTAGGCAATGTGGTTTGGTTAGTACATGAGTTGTAGATCCTAGCTACAACAGATACGTGTATGGTAACAGTGAGTGAGTGTATGGCCAGTGGGAGCTGTACTGCTTTACTGGCAGAGACAGGTAAGGCATGCTTGTCCATCCTTTATGACCCTGACATGCTAACCTGAAGCTTCTGCTCTGTCTGTGTCAGGGTCTTGGGATTGGTATTGTTCAACAGCATTTGACACATGTATAATATTCCAGTATATCAGAGCTACACAAAAGTGATGTAATACTTTTACTGTATGTTCGACAGTGGAATAATGTGATTTGGTGAAGGCTTTTTGTTAGAGCTCATGTTTATGCTTTCCATTTTGTATTTTGTTCTCTGAATACACTTGTTACCACTACTTCTATCAATAGCAGTAAATATCAGTAGCAGTAGCAGTCACTATCGATATTTGTGTTGCTTTTTCATGTAAGAGTGTCACTCAATGTGGACAGAATAGTTCCACCATTTTAGTTTCATCTGATTACGTGGACATGTGTGACATTTGGTAGGGATATAATGAATATCCACATACGTATGTACATTCATGCGCATTCGTCTTCCTTAGGGGCTTGTAGTTTACTAGTAGACCCATGGTGAAGGTAGGACAGCACACACAGTGGGTGCAAATCAAACTGCTTCCTCCCGTCCTTTCCTGTGGGCTCCGGCCTCGTGACGGAGCCCCCATTCTCTCATTTCGCTATTGAGATATGTGACGTGGCAAAGGCCCTCAATAGTCAAAGGGTTGACAGCGGGAACACGTAATTGTTTTCTCCACGGAGGCGGCGCAACACTGAGGCAAGAGGACAGGAGGGACCGGGAAAGGACGTCAGAAAGCAGTTTGACCTGCAGCCATAGTCTGAGGGTTTTTTTGCCACCTTCTGCACAGCTCCAGAAGCCATCTCACTTCATTGTTCAACCTTCTGGTAGATTTAGTCCTAGCTAAAATGTAGAGTGTCAGACAGTTTATTGTGGCACCGTCTGCTCTAACATCTCTCTTCTGAATACTCTCTTTTGTCACAGGTCAAGGAGCTCTTGACATCGTTTGGTCCCCTCAAAGCTTTCAACCTTGTCAAAGACAGTGCCACATCACTGTCCAAAGGTTACGCTTTCTGTGAATACCTGGACATTGCTGCCACTGATCAGGTGGGTACGCTCCACCCATCGACCACAGAGACAACAAATCCACATCATGACAAGACACTAGGCCTTGGCAGTTGAAAAATTAAATCTTTGCAATAATTAATCGTTGTAAACTTGCATATGCTAAATATAGCTGCCTTGTTTCTGTTATGTGCAGTATTTGATTGATAAGCTTCAGTCAGTTGCTTTTGCGATCCCCTTAAATTAAATGCACAATTTCACAGGTGGCTTAGCACACCTGTCAGGGATGTAGGAGAATGATGGGTAGCAACAACAATGAAACAAAAAATCGACATAACCATCAATGGTAAGCCATGGAACACATGTAGGTCAGTGATGCCAAAGTGTAGGCCATGAAGTGTTACAGTGAAGTGTGAAACACGTATGGGACATGGCTGAAAAAATAGGGAAATATAATGAAACAAAACCAATATGTCACTGAAAGTTCAATGACAGGATTCCCCTTTTGGGAAAAATGTGGGCCCTGGCATTCTTGTTTGGAAATGCCTGATGAAGGTAAACAATCTGGTGGTTCCATTTTGAGGTCCTCATCGCACCGCCCTGATGTCCTCTCATGCCTTTCTCTGGACACATTGCTGCTATGGACTGACCTTCTGGGTTTAATGTCAGGATGCAGCTCAGTGATCATGATGTGGGTTGTTCTTCCTGCAGGCGGTGTCTGGTCTGAACGGTATGCAGCTGGGCGACAAGAAGCTGATTGTCCAGCGGGCCAGCGTGGGGGCCAAGAACGCTACTCCGGTGTGTGGCCCCTTGACTTTACTGAATCATCATCCATTGTTCACTGATTTTTTTTAATTACTGTATGTGGCATGCTTGCTGCTGTACTGCTGATGTGGCTTTCGTGTGGATTTTAAAGCGGTTACAATGTCTCAGTTTTAACTGTTGGTCTGTTCCAACCACCTTCCCACAAAATGACACTTTGTGTCTGCCTCTTTCTCTCTTCCTTTCTCTGTCATCCATCCACTCACTCACTCACTCACTCACTCACTCACTCACTCACTCACTCACTCACTCACTCATTATTTTTTCATTGTTTGCTTCTTTGTTTCCTTTTCTTTCTTTCTTTCTTTCTTATTTTCTTTCTTTCTTACTTTCTTTCTTTCTTTCTTTCTTTCTTCTCACGTTCCTGCGTACCTCTCCTCCAGACGGCGGTGATTGAGACTCCGGTAATGCTGCAGGTTCCCGGGCTGCAGAGGGTGCAGCAGTGCTCGGGGCTGCCCACGGAGGTGAGTAGAGGAGAATAGAGTAAATTTACTGATCCCCAGGTGGAAATTAAGTGTCAAGTAACTTACATAAATACACATAATGCCCACTTGGACATTTCAAGACGCATATAACACAGGTAATAGTCCGGGAGGGAAAATAAAAACAACCGAAAAATAAAATAAAAAGACAATTGTGTAAAAACATATTCTGTGAATTGAGGTAGACAGGAGTAGCCTGGTTCTCACCGACGGCGCGTGTATGTAGCTCCGCTCCGGAGCCCCCTGGTGGAGTGGAGCTACACACACTTCCGTCTGGTAGTGCTGCCATTAAAGTGCTCTTGTCGAGTAGAAAATAAATGGAGCATTTATTACTTAAATATCAACGGCAGCTGCCAGCTCACATTGATGTGTCACAGGACAGATTCTACACCATACTGACTCTTTAGAGATGAACACAAAACATTTTTGGAGGAATTTGTTGGTGTTGCGGTGCAATAAATGCACCATTTATTTCCTGACTCGAGAAGAGCATGTTAGCGGCAGTGCTACCAGACGGTAGTTTGTGTAGCCTAGTACAGTACACACACGCACCGTCGGTGATAACCAGGCTAAGACAGGAGATTAACATGACCAAAAATGAGTGTTGACAGATACACGCAGTAAGTCTGTAGTATAGGATTGTGATGTACGTAGAAGTTAGAGAACTAAGACATAAATAGTATTCATCAAAGAACATTTTATCCTGGTAAGGTGCTGTGCCTCCTCAACATGGTGATGCCGGAGGAGCTAGTGGAGGACGAGGACTACGAGGAGATCCTGGAGGACATCCGGGAGGAGTGCAGCAAGTACGGCGCCGTGCGCTCCATCGAGATCCCACGTCCGGTCGACGGAGTGGAGGTGCCGGGATGCGGAAAGGTCAGACAGCAACCCACTTGGCCGGCCGGCAACTTGTCCCTTCCTCCTTCTGGGGCACAGCAGAGTTTTGTTGTTTCTGATGATGTATTTGATTGCTTTAGTTTACATATCTAGTTTTGTTGGCTCTCTCTTACATGTAGGCATGTTAAAATATCATTGCTCTTAGAGGCGATATTGGTCAGCCTGGATTGACAAGCTGCACCACAGCACTAGTTTTAGCTTTGCCATTATTATTTCTTTTGATCCTACGTAATTGATCCTCAGTTTAGTTCCTCGATTTACTGTAATCCTAGTGCAATAGTGTATGATTGGAACAATGTTGTAGTGTTGAATTGTGGCCTCTCAGGATGTGTTGTCAAACAATGCTTTCTTTCATTCAGTTACTTGAATGTGAGGAACAACCCTCACCAACACCTCTGGCTGACATGCCCTTTATGTTTTCTCAATTCATTCCAGATCTTCGTGGAGTATGCGTCTTCAGCGGAATGCCAGAAGGCTATGCAGGCATTAACTGGGCGCAAGTTTGCCAACAGGATGGTGGTCACTAAATACTACGACCCGGACATGTATCATAGACATGAGTTCTGATGAAAAGAGGAGAGGGTTACCTCGTTGAACATTTGCCTTTGTGGCATCGGTGAAACTGTATTCTGCACTCACTCACTCTGCCTTCTGGAGCTCACCACATTGAAGACTGAAGTCCAAACGTAAAAGATTTTCCAAAGAGGTTTTGTAATAGAAATAGACCACTGTATATAGTACACAGTACTACAACAGTGATTCATATACTTTGTTTAGCAACGGCCGTAGACATCCACACAGTCAATTCGTTATAAAAAAGAAAACTATGGTTTGCGTTTACAGGAGAGGTTACATTTTTGGGGGGAATGAGTAGTTTTAAATGTCCGTAGTTATGTAAAACTCTGAGCACTGGGTATTTAAATTCTATATTTACCATTTTAATGCTATTTGCTTTCAGTAGCCTGTCATTTAGATTTAAGGTGTAGGCTTTTATGTAACACAAAGTCCCCAAATAATGCACAATTGTATTGCTACACACAGTGAAGCATAGCTGGACTAGTTTTCTGGAGGAAAGGTTAAACTAGACTGTGCTTATTGGTTAATGTGTTCAGCTGTGAAATAATGCAGAATGATTTTTTAAATTATTATTTAAGATACACAATTGTGTATACGTGTGTGTGTGTGTGTGTGTGTGTGTGTGTGTGTGTGTGTGTGTGTGTGTGTGTGTGTGTGTGTGTGTGTGTGTGTGTGTGTGTTACAGTGTTCTGAAGTATTATTTATGTTATTTATAAATATTTATTTATTATCTTTAGTAGGCTATGTAACATCTCCTAACTATCTGAGATATTTGCTGAAGCATGGAAATCAACCTTTTTTGATCGTGGAAATGTCAGTCTGTTGAAGTTGTTGGAACTTTTTGGAAATGCATTACAGCTAATGTTACTGGCATAAAGGCAGTTATGAAATGCTATGATGAAATTTGACGACAATGCTACTCTGCTCTATTCATTTATGAATGCGGGTGAATATAATGAGTGCTTTAGTATTTTTAAACCATTTCATATCTACCCCTATAGTCTTCAAAATAAAATAAAATAAAACAACGACTCAATTTACTTGGTAAATTATTTTAATGTAGGCTAACGTTTGCCTAAAATAGTCGGCTGTAGGCCTACATGCCTATTGTGAAATCCTGCATGTGAAGGCAAGGGTGCTTCTGTCCATTGCGGGTGTAGAGACAGTCTGCGATCAATGGGGGGCGACAGATATTGAATGTTTCCAAAAGGGCGAGATGGGGCAGTTCAAGTAAGTGCACAGATGCCTTTGTAGAGGTCTGCGCAGAGGAGACTCGCCACAAAGACAAGACGCTCTCAGGAGAAGCGTCAACATCGGTCTTGTCGATTGGGTGAAGAGTTCTGTGACCATGTCGACGATGAAAATGGACAGTTTTTGTAACAAATTTCAAGCGAATATTTTCAATAAAAGTAAATGTCAAAATTGCTTCAAATCCCGTGAACTACACCTCAGGACAAACGAGGACTTCAGTCAGGTATGTTAAGTTTTGGTCATCTGTCTCGCCTATTTCTGGTGATGGGTGTAATTCTAAACATTTGGTCTACTTCTGTGTTGATAATGTTAACGAATGGTCAGGTTATTTCACTGGTCACTTTTGGCGTATTTTTGTAAGAGCTCGATTCGGCAACCAAAAAGCCACACTACACGAAGGAGAATTAAACTCTTCAGTGAAACTCAAAGGCAACTTGACAGCGGCAGCACCTGCAGCGTTTCATGCGGGGAAACGGCGACGACGTTATCCATGGGAGTGTTGTGCCTCGTGCAGTAGGCGCACGCCAACAACTTGTAAAGAATTCCAACTATGTACAAACGCCAGGTTTCTTGTGTAATATTGTGCGCCTAGGTAAACTGACCGAAATTCTCAGAAGTCCCTCATTCGGTGCTTACAAAACAACAACACCATCTTATCTCCCCTTTTTTTTGCTCACACAGTAATTTGGTATTTGGCACATCCAAGTTCATTCCTGACATAGCAACTCACAAAACCATGCGGGCTAGAGTTCAACTGTGGTCACAGACTCATCTCTGTCCAGTGCTGCCTATAATTTGAAGCTCGAGCGCAATGGGAACGTTGACACTCATTTATCCTGAGGTGTTGGATCAGGGAGACGTGCCATGGCACAGAAGTACACTGTAACATATCCAACAGGAGCATTGGAAGGGGGAGCGTGTCTATGTTCCCCTATTGGTCCCACGTCACTAAGACTTTTAACATAAATGTTTAGGCCGATTGATCCCACAGCCAATTGGTCCCACGGCTTATACCTGCTGGCCCATGTTCCCACATTTTTAAGAATTTATTCAAATTTAGGCCCTATCTCCTATGGCGCGGAGGAAGACATGTTCTCTTAGTTTACTCGGAAATGTGGGAACATGGAGTTGTGGAACATTGGGCCTACTTATGAATAATTTCGTTCAAATGTGGGGACATGGAGCAGCAAACATAAACTGTGGCACCAATGGGCTGTGGGAACATAGAGCTGACCCCTTGGAGGGACCTGATAGATGGAGGGTATCAGTTCGTCTTTTTTTGTTGTGACTCATCAGATCATCTCTCTTCTCAGGCCAAGCCTATTTATGGGGGTTGGTTGTGTCTTGCACCAGAAGGGACTGACTTTGGAAACCCAGCACAGCGATCAAGGGTATGACCTTTTGAGAGACCAACAAAAACAATTTACACTCAACAAATAGACAGTTTTGTTTTGGTTCCCCAGCTGTACTCGACCAAACTGTGTAGTTATGACGCAAACTGGTTGGTTGTATTTACACTGATGCCTTTTTTGGGAGGCTGCACCAAACACATCACTGACTAATCAACTCTCTGTTTTTGTCTAGAAATGGCAGCGCAGATTCTTCATTCTGTATGAACATGGCAGCCTGCATTTCGCTTTGGATGAGTCGGTAGGCCTATGACTTATGACTTCTGCATAGTTCTCCTCCTGAAGACCCCTATGGCTGCACTGAAGCCGTGCACCAGCACAGATTAATTTCTTGGCAATTTAGAACAATTCTGTTTCCTGAGGGAAGTACAGCTTGTTGTGCATCTTGAAAGCAGATGTGCACATTTAGACGACAGGTCATGTCCCATTTGATCTTGAATCCTCATTGAGCTATACAGTTAGGGCCATAAATATTTGGACATCTGCACAATTTTCATCTTTTTGGCGCTGTACACCATCTCAATGGATTTGAGATTAAACAAATGAGATGTACATTAACAGCAGACTTTCAGCTTTAATATGAGGGTGTTTGCGTCCAAATCGGGTGAACTGTGAGGGAATTATGACATTTTCTATCAGTGCCTCCCAATGTTAAGGGACCAAAAGTAATTGGACAGTCTAGTATTTATACATCAAACGTTCAATTTTTAATTATTTGGTTGCAAATACTTTCCAGTCAGTTACAGCCTGTAATTTGCAATCCATAGACATCAATAGACACTGGGTTTTATCCCTGGTGATGCTATGGTGAGCTCTCTATTGCAACAGTCTTCAGTTCCTGCTTATTCTTAGGGTATTTTCCCTTCAGTTTGGCCTCCAGCAAGTGAAATGCTTGCTCAATGGTACTCAGGTGAGGTGATTGACTGGGCCATTGCATAATATTCCACTTTTTGGGGGTAGAAATGGCTTAGTGGCTTTCCCATGAAGCTTTGGGTCATTGTCCATCTGCACTGTGAAGCATTGTCCAATGAGGTCAGAACCATTAGGTTTAATATGACATGATAATATAGCCTGAAAATCTTCAGAATTCATCCTGTGGCTTTTGTCGGTAGTTATCATCATCAATAAATACAAGGGGAAAATCGTATTGACAGATATGCATGCCCATACCATGACACTGCCACCACCATGATTCACTGATTGGGTGGTATGCTTTGAATCATGAGCAGTTCCTTTCCTTCTCTATACTCTTTTCTTCCCATTACTCTTGTACACAATTATTTTTGTCTCCTCTGTCCAAAGGATATAGCTCAAGACCTATAAAGTCTTTTTTAGACGTTGTTTGGCAAAGCCGAATCTGGTATTGCTATTTCTGATGCAATCAATTATTTACATCTTTTAGTGAACCCTCTGTATTTCCTATGGTGAAGTGTTCCTGAATGTTCTTGATCTTTTTCTTGATTGTTGCCTTGGACATGTATCCACCGTCCTCTTGGACACTGTTCTTCATCTGGCCAACTGCTGGGAGATGGGTTTTTGTTCACCACATACAGAATAATGTCTGTCATTCACAGCATTTGCTTTCCATGTCTGCCAGGTAATTTGGTGTTGCTCTGAAATTTCTTTTTTCCAATATTCTGAACTCTTGAATTGATCACATTCAATGTTTCCCCATCTCTCAAATGGGTGTCTTTTGATTTTTTTCAACCTTATGATGGCTTGCATCACTGATAGTGACAGGTGGACTATAGGATCTCATGGAAATTCCGTAAAAATATATGGAAATGCAAATGAAACACTTTAAATTAACTCTTGGACCTTTTGTTGACATCTTGGTGATGGTGTAGTAAGGGAATAACACACATCTGACTGGAGAATATCTGAGCAGCCTACTGTCCAATTACTTTTGATCCCTTGAAAAGTGCGCACCACACACAAAAAACGTTGCTATTTCTTTCCTGTTAATGCGATTTGGATTTTAACACCCTCACATTAACGCTAAGAGTCTACAGTTAATGCACATCTTGTTTGTTTTATTTCAAATTCATTGTGGTGGGGTATAGGGTGGAAAAGGATGAGAATTGTGTTGCTGTCCAAATATTTCTGGCCCTAACTGTAGTTACTGTATTATTTACCAGTATGTGTGTCTGCCCTAATGCCAGTGGTGTGGATTGGCACTGGCCTCACGATCCGATTCAATCACGATTCGGGAGGTTTCGATTCGATCCGATCCGATCCGATTCAATTCTACAATGCATTGCAATGCATTACATTTCTACTGAAAGCAAAGCAAATGTTTCATCAGTCATGATGAGGCAATACAAGTAGTCAGATACTGAGCAACAATTGGCTGTTTTCTGTATCGGTCTGGATCAGTCTGTATCAGTCTTGCAATGCTTTGAAGTACTTGTATTTAATTTAACATTCATTTGCTCCCGAAATATCCACGGAAGTAATTGAAACTTAAAAAAAATGCCGCATCGATTCTGGAACTTGCCGCATTGAATTGGATCGTCCATGCCCCGCATTGGATTGGATCGCCGAATCGATCATTGTTGATACCTCTACCTAATACCTCTTACATTAACTGGCAACTGTGATGGAACTCGTACTATGGTGCATACTGTGAGTTTAGACTTTCAACAGTGCAATTTGATTGTCGTTATGAACTTGGAGTTTTGGTAATATTCCGAGCCTAGCTCTCAGGTCTTCAAACCTGTGCTTTTGTCCCCAGCTAATAGTAGAATATTTAAAAAAAAAAAAAAAAAACGTTTTCCAAATCAAACTATTCTGTCTGATTTTCAAGCTCATCTAATGTCGTCTCCTCAGCCAAGCACTCTTCCACAAGGGACGGTGAACATGAACCTGTGCACAGATGTGGTGGACGCCGAGCCAAAGACGGGCCAGAGGAACGCTCTGTGCATCATCACCCCCGACCAAGAGGTCTTCATCCGGGGAGACAACAAGGACATCATCAATGGGTGAGAAGGCAACCTGCAATCACAACTACAGTATACTCTTTCCCACAACCGCTGGCTCAGAAACCTGGAAGTCCCTAGTGTAACGGAGGCCAACTGGCAGAGTGTGGCGTGGAACATTAGTAAACCTCCCTCCCGAAGGAAGCCTCATACAGTATCGGTAGCGCTGGGCTATCGGACTGGTCTGTGCTGCGAAACCCATTGACGTGGTGGCGAATTTGCGACCCCGAGGGGGACGGACTGCACAGTAATACGTTGGGTTACACTAGCAGCAACAAATGTAATTTGTTCCATTGTCGCTGGTGAACTAAGTTATACAGCCGCCACTCATGGCCCACTCCTCCTAGACACACACACACACACACACACACACACACACACACACACACACACACACACACACACACACACTGCCCTGCACACGTAGTCCATGTTCTATCACACGCTGTCGGCACTCCCCACACACTCCCCACACACACACACGTGCACACACACACACACACACACACACACACACACACACACACACACACACACACACACACACACACACACACACACACACACACACACACAGACCTTTTGCACTGTACAGGCCTCCCGACCCGCCAGGTTGGTGGGGGGAGTAATCAACCAGTGCTCTCCCCCATCCTCCTCCATGACTTAGGTACCCTGAGCATGGTACCGTCCCACCGCACTGCTCCCCATGGGGCGCCACTGAGGGCTGCCCCCTTGCACGGGTGAGGCATAAATGCAATTTCGTTGTGTGCAGTGTGCAGTGTTCACTTGTGTGCTGTGGAGTGCTGTGTCACAATGACAATGGGAGTTGGAGTTTCCCAATGGGCTTTCACTTTCACTTTCTTTCTAACTTTAATTCTACTGTATGCTATACCTTAAGTGTTTCTATGCATAAATTAAATGAAGCTGCTTGTATAGAAAATAATAGAATATAATGTATAATTTAATTTGTAATAGAAAGTCATTCTTCTGCACGCCTATTCTATTCTTCACTACAGGTGGTGTGAGCAGCTGGTGGCCTACCCAGACACCAACAAGCAGAACCGCAAGAACACCAGGAGCAAACACATGGCCCTTATTGGCACACAGGTCAGTTCTAGCTGCAACCACAGCCAGCTAATACGAGAGTGACGTTTATCCCATTGACCGCTGTGTTCCACTTTCTCTACACGACACGTAAATTGTGGCTCAGAGCTCCTCATGGGGCTCACTTCCTGCTCTGTAAGTGCCCGGAGGTGTCTTCGACAGCAGGTTGTAGTATAGCCCATATCCTAAAAAGGTCTCATTTCACAGATCTACGTGATATCAACAGATTTTAATGAATTGGTCATGAATAAGGCAATTTCTAGTGCATATATTTGTTGGTAATTACGCAGAAATGTAGTTGGTTTCTCCTTAATTTTTGCTTCTTCTGTAGTGGTTCTGTGTTAGTCTAGTGAAAGACACCTGTTTCTGGGCACTGTTTCAATCGATATTGAAGCGAGTGGCTCTGGTTGCAACTCAAGAGAGCTAGTTGCCGTCATTGAGTATGTGTCAGTAATGGCATATGATCAGAAAATCATCCGGAAGTAGAAAAGACGGCACTCTAATTTATTCTCTTCACCACAGAATGTATTGTGCCATGTACCAATGAAGATGGCTTGACGCCAAAATGTGCCAATATATCCAGGGACATGGTGCAAAAAAAACAACAACAAAAAAAAACGTTTTAGTAAAGAGAATAAGATGGCAAGTGTGGTCTTTTCTACTTTAAACAGAAGACAGTACTGTCATTATGACACTATTAAAGGCACATTGAAGGTGCTCTCAAGTTAAGGAATCATCTTCACAAGATGACCAATACTCATTAGTAGGCAGATGAGGACTGTCTCAACTGTCAACCTTTCTCCTGCTGTCTGTGAACTGAAGACCACAGCTCTGCGTTGATCCACATCACATCATTATTGTCCCGAACATCACAAGGCTACAGCACATATGTGTTTGAACGACACAGTGGATTTTTTTTTTTTTCGGAAAGATGCGAGAGGAAGTTTGTATTTCATTGTGGCTGAGAGATTTTCAAATGCGCTTGGTGTGGCTTTCAGCTATGTTTTGACTAAAATATGTATGAACAACTCCGTAACAAGTTACAGTTCTATATTAGTTGAATATAGTGTAGAGCAGGGGTCGGGAACCTTTTTGGTGGAGAGAGCCATAAACGCCCATTTTTAAAAATATATATTTTTGTGAGAGCCATACCATTTTCGCCATTATTTCTAATGCTAATTGTCATGCACAGAAGGGAATAAAAGTAACGCTTGCATTGGGGATAAGAAGGGAGAGAGCTAACGAAAGAAGAACTAAAACTACTTGTGGATGTGCTGATGTGCATTTAAGAAGCCACGCGCATGCATTACCTTAAGTTTCTATCTTTTATGCATCGGAGTTGCCTATGAGAATGGCGGGGGTGCTTCTATTCTAGCCATCAGACAGACACAGGGAAAGTGCATGAGGAGAGAGAACTTCAAGAGAGGATGCTCATCTTGGTCGCGCTGGCATAGTTAACATTTTACAGTTGATATGTGGCTAACATGTCTATTTTTAGTAATTCGCCAAAATGCGCTACAAAGCGCGTCCCTTATCGACATGCGTCCCCAATACAGAACGCATTATTTAACCGCCAAATAGGCTACAGGGCGATTCCGTATTTCAAGGGACGAATGGCAACCCCACGTTTGCCTTCGCAGTGTGGCACCAGTCATCTCGCAATCACACTAAACTGGGAAAGACTTACGTCAGTTGATTCAGCAAAAGTTCTTCCTGTAAGCGAGGGAGAAGTAGGCCTACAGCGCTGCATTTATATCCCTCACTTGCGTTTCCTCCACTTGATTTGCCATCATAATGGCACGGTCGTGAACAGTTTCTTTGATTTGGATACAACCGTTAGCCAGCTGAACTTTAGGTAATGGAATGTTATCTCACACGAGACGACCCTATTGACAAAGCGCTGGCACGGCATTGTCCAATAAAAAAACGCGCTTTTCACATAAGTACAGTAGCCTTCATCGAAGGCTGTGCTTGGCTCAGCTGATCGGACCTGGGATGGATTAAATGCGCGATCATACTTTATATTTTGAATATTGTCTTAACTTTTTGATTTCAGTAGGTCCATTTTTAATTTAGTGCCGTACCAAAGTTATTCATGGCTTATTGAGTAAACAAATGACTGGTTTGTCCGAGAGCCACATGCAGTTCCCAAAAGAGCCACAGGTTCCCGACCCTTGGTAGAGTGTATGTGTCTGGAGATTAATACAGTAGTGGTGTTGTGTTGCGCAGGTGCCCGGGGGCGGGAGGCAGCCGGGGGTCAAAAATGGCATCTTGGCGGACGCGTCAAAGGAGAACAGGATCCATGGCTCAGGTGGGATTTTGTGTGTGCGTGTGCGTGTGCGTGCGCGCGTGTGTGTTACAGTGTTCTGAAGCGTGTGTGTGTGTGTGCGTGCGTGCGCGTGTCTTTGTTAGAGAGCACAAGACATGTTTTACTTGTCACATAATTTTCCGTGTACACCGTCTTCTTTCTTTTTGTGAGTTTGTGTGGTGATTGACAGCGGAGGCCAGTTGTTGCCTAGCAGCCTCATTCTCAAGGATGCATCATTAGATGGGAAGTGTGTGTGTGTGTGTGTGTGTGTGTGTGTGTGTGTGTGTGTGTGTGTGTGTGTGTGTGTGTGTGTGTGTGTGTGTGTGTGTGTGTGTGTGTGTGTGTGTGTGTGTGTGTTTCCATGCATGCAAATGTATCCGTCTGTTTTTTTATGTAAGAGACACACAGACGCGCAAATAATGTCCCTCTCCTGAAAACATGGTGACGGGGGCGGGTGGCGTTGAGTTGACGGCCCCTCTGGCAGGCAGGCAGCTAAGCAATGTGGCCATGCTGGTCATTAGTGGGGTTCAGCTCCGTGCCTGGATCTGTCACCCAGCCTGTCTGACTCCACACACACACACACAGACACACAGACACACAGACACACACACACAGAGGGTAGAGGGTGAGAAAAACAGCAGAAAATGCCTCAGCTGCCGACTTTGCCTGCCACCTTGTAATTACCAGAGCAGAGCAGAGCAAAGCAAAGCGAGAACGGGGGCCAGGCTGGGGGAAGACGGGCTCTGAGCCACCCCACTGCAGAAGTGTGTGTGTGTGTGTGTGTGTGTGTGTGTGTGTGTGTGTGTGTGTGTGTGTGTGTGTGTGTGTGTGTGTGTGTGACTATGTGTGACTATGTGTGTGTGTGACTGTGGTTATTGTTGGGAAAGAAGGAAGGCTCCTGTCAGATGCATGTGCAGCTCTTGTAGCCCAGCTGGTGGATGCTGGCTGGCAATGGCAACATCACCCTCTCACAAGGATGTGATTACAAGGAAGCGCATGTGCTGCGGCACAAACACATTTACCCAACACTCAGTGTGTTTATATATGAAACCCATGTGTCTGCATGACCTGGGTACATATTGCATTTGGCCACATTTAAGAATACAATACCAAATAGAACAATTTTATGATTGAAACAGGCTTATTATCAATATTGGAATTAGGCATGTTGGTAAACAATTTAACATGTTGGCCAAGACACTGAGAAGTCCCTTAATCTTGAATTATTTATTATTCACCAGATTCTTGTTCCGTGTAAGAAAGGTCATCCGGTCAGATGGACTATAGCAGTCATTGTTTTCAAGTAGGACTTATCGTCATAAAGGTCACAGAGACTTAGAATACAGCCAGTCATTGTTTTCGTCTCTAAATTATGTAGATCTTCATCCATCTTCTTGCCATTCAACAGATGACAACAAGGTAACCCAAGTTGACTCCACCAGCCAGACAATCGCTCACCCAGGCCCAGCACTGGATGAAGCGTCCCACCGTGAAGCCATCGTACCTCCACAGAAGAGCGATGTTCTGTCCACTCTCGTCGGTGGTCTGGGTGCTGGACGCCCAGGAGAGGAGGACCTCACATCATCTCTCTCTGCCCCTGCCTCCTCCCTGCTCACAGCTCCTCAAAGGCGGCCAGATCCATCAGAGACCGAGAATCCAAATGGCCACTCTTTGGATTTCCACACACTCTCGTCAGCTGCTCCAAGCCCCATTTGTGCAAGCAGTCCCCGGGCTCGGCGAGCAGAGAGGAGGGCTGGTCAGACGGAGCTCTCTTCTGGCCTGCAGAAAAGGTGAGGGCCTTCAGCCATCTTTACCTTACATTACATGGAGTGACTAACAGTTGTTCATGTACAGGGTAGCCTGGCCCTAGCCATCCTTAATCTTCTGCTTTATTCGAGTTGCCATCTTCCTACACATTACGTCTATATCTGATGTTCTTGAGCTAGGCCTCATCGGTGGGTGGCGTGTCTGTCAACCTAGCCAATCACTGAAGGGAGGTGGTGAGCGATGACTCCTTGCATACGCAGTACAAATGGGCGGGCACACTTCACCACCAAATGTTAGCGATTGGGTAAAAATCCCATGCAGTCGTTTCAATCTTCCAAGTTCCCCTCACACCAGATACCGACGTCCAATTTATGGAGATTTTCCTTACAAGTCAATGGCCAGGGCTAGGCTATTCAATTCTGCCAATTCATAGTAAACACCATGTTGAACACTGGGGCTCTGAACTGGTGCCAGTCGGCTCTCACCATGCACCGGTGGAAATTACACATGCACCAACATTGATTTTATTGGGTCTTATTTAAATAGAGAGGTATTCCCTCGATCCAGATAGAGGATACGATGTACCTAGCTTGCTTGCAGCATAACAATGTGAAGTGTTAAATCATCGGTTGCCCACCAAAATGAGCATGAGTGCTTATACCCAACACATCTTTGTGCATGAATGTTGCTTCAGCTCTGCCCAATTCTGCTTCTTGCGGAGCCATATTTGAAATGGCAGATACTGAAACTGGCTGACGCTAACCAGTGCTTCCTTGTTGCCTCGTTTCAATACCTATGAGGGTTCTAGTAAGGCCAGGCGAGCTCTTGTGGGGACTGGGGACAGGTCACAGGTTTGAATCTTCTATCAGAAGGAAGAGCGTAGGTGCTCTCCATCCCCTGGAGCAGTGTATCCTACAACCATGGATGATGGTGCTGGAGAACACCTACTCTCTTCCTTCTGGTGCGAGATTCAAACCTGTGACCCTTCAATTGTTTGGCCAACATGTGAGCCATGGCTGCCCTGTTACTGAAGCACACGGCTGCATCGCCAGGAAGTGAAATGGGAAATGGTACTTCAGAGCAACATGATCTCCAAAAATTCTGTGCTCCTGGACACGGATGTTAATAACACAAAATCCGTGTCCAGGAGCACGGATTTTGCCAAAATTCCGTGCTCCTGGACACAGAATTATTTTCCGTGCTCCTGGACACGGAATTGTTTGAAGTGCTTTCTATGGGCTATTTCCACAGTCCTGTGTTTTCTCAGGATTTTTCTGATTTCAAATATTTTGTCTAAAAAAAAGACATTTCTTACTGACAGGTTAGGGTTAGGGATTGTTTTGGTCTGGGCACAGCTAGTTTTCTTTCATTCATTATATGAGTTTGATAGCCTAGCAACCAACTGGAAAAGGTATTTCTCAAAAATATGTCTTTAATGACAGGTTAAGGTTAGGGAATGTTTTGGTCAGGGCACAACTGAAATTGCTATATCATTATTTTGTTTAGGATTAGCATTTGGTATGTATTTTCTAATGATAGAGTTAACACAGTGCTGTGGTAATAGCCTATAGAAAGCACTTCCGTGTGCCCAGCACGGAAAACAATTCCGTGTCCAGGAGCACGGAAAACAATTCCGTGTCCAGGAGCACAGAATTTTGGCAAAATCCGTGCTCCTGGACACGGATTTCGTGTCCTTAACATCCGTGTCCAGGAGCACGGAATTTTTGGAGATCAGGCTGTTCAGAGTGTCCAAAAGCGGAGAGTGCCCAGTCAAAAAAGCCATTTGTTTGCACGCTTGCTTCTGCAGGGCATGTTTAGGCTGTATGTGCAAGTGGAAGTGGGTCAGTGTGTGTGCGTGTGTGTGTGTGTGTGTGTGTGCGCGCACACGCACCCAAAGGCTTATGATGGTGGCCTGGCTGTCTTTATTGGCAAGTGAATGACGTGTGTGTGTGTGTTGCGTATGCACATGAGCGAGTGTGTCTCAGTGTGAACGTGTGGTTTTGTGCCTTTTTATTTCCATGTGTCTTGTCTGTCTCTGTGTGCAATCTTCCCGGCAAACTCTGAGCTATTTGGCAAAGGACAAGCTCAATGTGCAAACAATTTAGTGCCTTTGGGACAGCAGATGCCTCCCCCCCAGTGAAAAAAGAGGCTTTTTACACACCAACACGCTGTACACACCAGAGTGCACATCAAAGGGAACAACCCCTCCATTACCCTCACGGCTCATTTTAAATTTAGCTTTATACAAGAGCTCGCGAGTTCAAGCCCTCAGCCCTCCCCAGAGCTGCGAAATAAACGTCACCGCTCATCCCGCTCTGCGTATTTTCTTTTTTTTTGAGACAAATATCCCTTTAAAAGAGCCAGATGGTTAATACTCTTTGCAGTGAGATTTTCAGCAAGTCCAACAGGAACTGCTTTTTGTGGTTATTAAAAACTAGAGGGGATTGCTTGTGTATGAAGTGAATGACCTTAATGCATCTGCTCTACGCACATTGTTCATAACGATGCAGCTCGCATCCTCTTCTAGCTTCTGAATGCTTGGCTCATATTGCCAGGGTGTAGTCTTTTCCTCCTGAAAAGGTATTTGTCTTTTCTCGTGTTTTCCATCTGATAGTAGCTCAGCAGAACGGTGTGCATGCGTGCATGTGCGTGTGTGTCAGAGATCAGGTGGAAATGTGCACTTTTAAAGTTCTTTTAGCTGAAAAAAAATCTGTTGACAGAAACAGTCTGTCCTGCCAGAGGAGGAAATGGCGCTTAAAACAAACATGGTCTGGAGATGATTGACACTTTGACTCTCTCTCTCTCTCTCTCTCTCTCTCTCTCTCTCTCTCTCTCTCTCTCTCTCTCTCTCTCTCTCTCTCTCTCTCTCTCTCTCTCTCTCTCTCTCTCTCTCTCTCTCTCTCTCTCTCTCTCTCTCTCTCTCTCTCTCTCTCTCTCTCTCTCATTCATCCATCCATATTCGTGTCTCTCTGTCTCCTTATCTTTATCTCTACTGCCTTCTCTTTTTTCCCTTTGCTTTCTCTCTCTCTCTGGCCCTCAGCGATAATCCAGTTGAGGGGATGTTTGGGAGAGGTCAAGCCGGGGCACCAGCGGAAGCCAGTGCCGTCAGCAGCAACCAGCAGGCCAGAACTCGGCTACAGCCCGACTCTACACACAGACCGGTAGGCTCACCTTTTTTGTCCAAGCATGCACCCACGCACACATACTGTAGTGAACAAGTCAACCAGAACAGCTCCCTGTGTATGATATCAATGCTCCCATAAAATGTACAAGAAGAATCGCCATTGGATGGCCATCGAATTACCATCATCCTCTGTGGACATGTTGAAGTTTACCAACTGCATACACTCTGAAAGACATTGTATTTGACTTGAGTTTAAGAGGGGTGTTTAAGAGGGATCAGGTAAAACTGGAAAAAGCGTGTCATACCAGCTGTCTCAGATAACGGCGCAACCCGAAACAACTCAACACAAAACAACAGGCTCTGGATTAGTTATTGATGCCTGATGTCATGATCTTTTGGGCTCGTTCTGAGTGAGTCAGCCATGATGGTGAGAGAACAGCATGCTTGCACGCACACGCACACGCACACGCACACACGTACGTATGCCCTCAGCACAGCTGGTTTCGATAGCCCACCCCCCGACGCACACCGTACGTTTGAGGGGTGAGTCATAGGACCAGGTGTTGTAGTCAGCGGCGTGGCGTCACCTCTGGCCTAATTGAAGAGAAGCGAGGGCCACGAGGACTGTTGCAATAGGGTCGGCCGGCTGGTCCACACCACAGCTAACCCACAACGCTCGAGTCGGTCTGATATACACACAGGCTAAGAGATGAGCGTCTTCCTTGGCAGGGACAGTGTGAATTTGTCATTTAGCACTTGACGGGAGCTGTCCAGGCTTGTGTGTGTGTGTGTGTGTGTGTGTGTGTGTGTGTGGGTGTGTGTGTGCCTGTGCGCGTCTACTCGCATGCTGCCAGTGTTTGAGTGCCTGCTTTTTACGAGGTAGTGTATATGCGTAGCGCTGCTATGCTCTTGAGAAAAACTGGTTCTCCATCTGCCTGAAGGCAACCAGTTCATATCCTGTCCATGAATACTATAATTATTGTACACAAGAGTTATTGTTTGTCTTGACATTGACAAGCCAAAGGTTGTGCAGCCATCTGATTGCTTGCGCTATTGTATTCCTAAGGCCACTCAATGTAAATCATGATCTATTTTGTCAACACCTCAAGTTCCAAAACTATGAGATCGTTGACAGTGTAGTCTTTCTGACCTCCTTGTTTAATTGGACACTGTTCTTTTCTCTTCATCATAATCATGTTTACTCCACTGTTTTACTGCCAAGAGCGTGAGCTTAACAACACGCCCTTCACTGTTAACACATTGTCCTAATACAGCGCTGAAATTAGATGTGGGCTTAAAATAACGTGATGAAATTATAGAAATATTTGTGTCAACAAGCCCTTCATCAATTGCCCTCCAGTCATTCCAGATGGAAAACCGCAAATAAACTTTTAGTGCTACGGTCTGAAATGAATGTGTGTGGAGTAGTTATACAGCCCCTCTTTGAAAGTCCACCAGCTTAAGTAACAAATTCCTTGATAGAATGACTGTATTTCAACTTTCCTTTTGCTCAAATTATTATATTAATTTCTCCATTTTTGTCTGTGAGCTTAGAGAAAGATGGTATGCTGGGACAGATGTTTTTTTTTTACTCTGTGGTGTTTTTGGTTGGTCTTAAGTTCTCTACAGACTACAACTATCTTTTTTTTCATCTTTTAGGTTTCCTTTTATAACTATTTTGTGTTTATTTACTTTTAATGTTGTGTTCCATTTAATTGGTTACCGTCTCTTGAGGAGGGTGGTGGGGTCAGAGGTTGAAGTGCTGGGGTGCCCTCTCCCGCTGCCCTGTCCTGCTGGGCCAGATTCCACTGAGAATCCCATTTCCTCTTTCCCATGCAGCCCAGGCCTGCAGCTCCTCACTCAGCCCTCTTGCACTGCTCCCCTGCAATCATGCTCCCCTGCTCCCCTGCTCCCCTGGGGTGCATTTCTCGAAAGTGTAGTTGTTAGCCAATGAGCAACTTGGGTAGTTGCCAATGGGAAATTGCATTGAAAACAATGAAGTAGCTAATGAAGTTAGCAACTGTGGTTTTGAGAAATGCACCACTGTTCCAGGGCTCAGAGGCTCCCACTCCAGCCTCGGAAATGACCTGCTCTTGTTATAGGAGGCAAAGGTTATAGCCCGCTAACTCCTCTCCTCTCTCAGCTTGCTGCTCCATGACGTCAGGAGAGTGCCGAGTTGGGACCTGCAGCTAGCTTGCTGCGGCCGGCCCGCCACTGCTTCTGCCTTCGGCTGCTTTATTAATACATGGAGCCCTGGGTGGGAGAAGGGACTTTCTCATCGAGACAAAAGTAGGACTAGTTGGACAAAAAATAACCCTCTCTCTGCTTGAAATAAACAGGGACACTAGACACCCATGGAAGTAGCATGGTGATTTTGTGTCTCATCTCTCCACAAGCCCAGAGACATCATCACATTGCAGTACTTCATTACATTACATTACATTACAATATATCTTATATCTAAACTGACTTACAAACAAGGACATAATCAGCAATCTAATGTGTGGGGAAAATATGTACAGAGGCAAAGCCAGGTCAGAGAAGATGTGTTTTTTTCTTATTCTATAAAGAGTCTTCACTAGCTTAAGGTTAAGGTTGATAGACATCATCTCTCTGCAGCCCCAGAAACAAGCCAGACACATCTGGACAAGACAGGACAAAAAAATTTTGTGAAAAGGCTTACTTTGAGGAATGTTCAACAGATGCTGTAAATTATCACCTTCAAACAATGTTGCCTGCTGCTAAATCATTTTTGAAAAAGAAAAAACATTAATAACTTTGGGCCCTCCAACAAAAATAAATTGTATCTTTCTACACTTTTTATACCCCCATTCAAGTGCAGGGCCTTTTCAGGCACTATGACGCACTCCCACCTTGAAGCCTAAAATTCAGCTGAATGTGTGTGCTAACTGCTAATTTGAAATGTGTGTTTTCTTTTTCTTTTTGTGGACAGAAAAGTTCTGATGCACTCCACGTACCCTTGTTAGCTGAGAAAAGAGCACAGTCACCTGACCACCGCATCTCGGAGTCTTTCATGACGGTGAGGGGATGTTTTTTTATTTTATTTTTAAAAAATATTTGTTTTGGGGGCCTTTAGCCTTTATGATGAGGGGACGTTAAAGGGACAGTTTGGTCAATTTCAACATGCAGTTGTATTGCTCACGCTACCCTTGACTTGTCAGTACCTGGTGATGCCACATTTTTCGGCTCAGCCCTTTCCGAGATATGAGCAATTCTAATGGGGGCAGCGTTTGTTTACATTTTTTAAAAATGAAACATAGGCCAACTCCAAATATTTTCCCAAAAGGTACTGCTGTTTGCTAGTTGTCTGCTGATGTTTTATAACCTTTTGAATGTTTTTGGGAATAAATAAAAATGTTTTTTGAAATGTAAACAAAGAGCTGCCCCCATTACAATGACCAGGATCTCGGAAACGGCTGAAGAAGAAAAAATCTCAGGCACTGACAAGTCCAGGGTAGTGTGAGCATTACAACTGCATGTTGAAAGTGACCAAACTGTTCCTTTAAGGTCATCCTGCCACAGGATCACGTAAAAAAACAGTATTCAGCTTATACACACATTCATATCACCCTGTTAATCATTGTTTATCATTGAAATTGGGTAACCTCACCTCCAATGTGTGGTGAGCTAACCCATGCGTGTTGTGGGTTTTTTCAGATTTTTGGTTATGTACAGTAGGTTTTTTTGTTTCAGTTCTGCATAATCATGCACTCTCTTCTCCCCTGTGTATGTGCAGCCTGATCTGCTGAACTTCAAGAAAGGTTGGCTGATGGTTTTGGACAAACAGAATGAGGTAGTGGCCCTTTTCTTTTTCTTTTCTTTTCTTTTCTTTTCTTTCCTTGTCTTTTCTTTTATTTTCTTTTTTTTCCTCTCTTCATCTGCAGCATGCCTATGACTGTGCATTAATACAAGCATGTGGGATTGTTCTACTCAGTAGTCTTTCGTTGTAGTTGTTACTTTGGGCCGATGGGAGTGTGAAGAAGGATGATGTTTTGGCATGAGAATGGCATGTTTCTCCATCCATGACCGATTACGCTCGCTACGTACATGCGCCTCTCACACTGCAAGTTTGAACTCGAAGCGTAAATGTTTCTTTCATTTCAAAGGCATGCATCCTCTCTCTTGCGTCAGCCTATGCAGCACACAGGCACTAACATTGTAATCATATGCAGGGCCACTGACAGCTTTTGCTGGGCCCAGGACAAAGTCATCTGAAAGGCCCCCCTACCCAATACATACAATGTAATGGGGACCCAATGCTGGGCCCCCTATCTCCCTGGTTCAGGAACAACATACCCCTTTGTCCCCCCTGTCAGTGGACCTGATCACATGGCTATGGCTATGCAGTCAGTGACGGGCAGGCATACCACAGCATCACTTAGAGTGAGGAATACCTACTAATCAAGAAAACAAATAAAGGGAAAAGATTTAAGTTAAGTTGGTTTACTCTTGGGTTTTTGAGCATTTTCCTTCCTGTCCAAATGGACTGTGTTGTAATCAGCATCTGGATCAAGTCATGCTGTATGAAGTCAATGCTTGTTGGATTACGTTGCCTAACTTTAATTTGTTCAGTCATTACAAATTCTTTGATCTCTTGAAACAGTGGGAGGGGGGGGAGTGGGCGCTTATTTATTTCTGATGTCTCATGGGTGGTTCTGCAGATGAGGTTTGCGGGTAATCTTCAGCAGGGGCGGCTTGTGGTCTTAGTCACATGAAGACCCATGTGGCGGGTTGCGATACGTCAAGCCAGATTTCCTGTGCACAACCCAAGGAAAGCAATTAACACACAGTGCGCTGTGCGTGTCTGTGATTATTTAGCCTGCGGCATTGTTAATGAAGAGAAAATAAGCCATTTTGGTGAGATTTTTTTTTTTTTTTGCTCAGAGCTTACTCAAGGATAACGTCATGGTGTTTCAACAGATCCATTAGATTTGGTGAAAACTATTCTTCTGTGTGGGTTACGCACTACATTTTTGTTTCCATAGTGGAAAAAGAACTGGTTTGTCCTGTCCACTCACAACCTGCGCTACTACAAGGATGCCGTGGCAGAGGAGGTATGATCAGTTATTGCATACATGCAGAAATTCATTCATTCATTCATTCATTCATTGGGGGAAAAGACCGGCATCAGTTTTGATTGTTGTATTTAATTTTAACACTACTACTACTGCTGCTAACCACAGTGGTGATGATTGTGATGACCAATGACCCGTTATTCTTCCAGAGCACTTGACTGTTGCAAAGCATGTGTTTCTGTCATGGCCTACTTTCCTCGACTCTTTTCATGAAGACGTCTTTTCTTCTCCTAACCTGCCCCAGGCGTCTGAGCTGATGGGGGAGATAGAGCTTACCACGTGCCATCAGGTCACTGACCACCAAGTCCAAAGGAACTACGGCTTCCAGATTCACGTGAGTTGTCCATTCAATGCCACACAGCACTTGTCACTTGTGTTATCCGCTGTCCATTGACACACAGTGCTTCTTCTCTCACTATATTGAGACCCTTTGCAGAAGAATAGTAGAATAAAAGCATTTCCTCTTTGTATATCATATTTTTTTATTTCTTTGTTTGAGTTTAAATAAGAATGCAAAATTGGAAGGAAAAAGCAGAGGCACTCTGAGATTTGAGAAAAATATAAAAAGCCTTTAATTTAACATGGCAATTCTGTTTAAAAACACATGGGTCTGCGCGTTGCGGCCAAATTGGCCTTCATCAGGGCATGAATGCAAAATGTCAGAATGCAGAATGTCGACTGTGTAATTGGCTCAGTCGAAGCAGTAGCTTGGAGAAATATAACCTACATTTGCTAAATCTGTCCCCATCATGCATTTTCTCTCTCTCTCTCTCTCTCTCTCTCTCTCTCTCTCTCTCTCTGTCTCTCTCTGTCTCTCTCTGTCTCTGTCTTCGTTGTTTAGACCCAGACGATGGTGCACACCTTGGCAGCAATGACTGCAGGCATCCGCCGGAACTGGATCCAAGCCCTGGCCAAAAATGTGCGGCCCTCCACCACACCTGATGCCATCATGAGGTAATCCAGCAATATGGAGGGAGGCCAGCAGCCATAACATATGCAGAGGCAATTGTAAGATGGTCCTTTTGGTCTTGTGATTTCATTTGTCAACTCCCTGTCTGTCTTGTGTTTTGAACAGCCTCTCCGATGACCTTGGCCCTTTCGGCTCCTCGTCGGTCACCCTGTGCGAGCCGGACCTGACTCGTGACTCACTCTCCCCTGAGGTGTCGGCCAAGATGCGGCAGGCAGCCAAACGACGCTACAGTCACCACAGGAGACGTGAGGGAGGCCCGGCGGCCAAAACGTACGGTGGCGGCAGAAGTGGAGGCCCCGCCGCACCGCCCAGACACACGCTGGCCGCCGCCGTCGACGAGCCGGACCAGAGGGAGGTGCCTGTGGAGGTGTGGTCGGTGGAGAGGAGGCGCAGGAGACGTGAGGAGCGCAGGAAGCGATACGAGAGCGTCATGGGCCTGGTTCTGAAGCCTGGTTCTCCTCCTGTGGTGGAGGTGCTGAAGACCCGGAGAGGCGTAGATGTAGATGTAGGTGTGGGTATCCCCCTTCTGGGGCTCCTGGAGGAGCAGCAGCGGGAGCAGAGGGTGCAGGAGATCGAGGAGCGCTGGCAGCAGGTGGAGAAGGCAGCCATACGGCAGGAGAGGAGGGTGCCGCTCTACCCAGAAACCCCCGCCAAGGACATGGGCCAGCTGGAGAGGCTGTTGCATAACTACAAGAGAAGAGTGAGTCTGCCTTGTCGTGATTATGATCTACTACTACTGTACTATTATCTACTACTGCTTTTGTCTTCTGTCTGATCTTTTGCCTACCCCTATTTCCCACATCACACCATGTGCCCACCTCCTTCTGTCTCCATTCATTTTTATTTCTGTTTTTCCTACTTAAGTTACCGGTATCTCCTTTCTTGGTTTCTCTTCTCTCTCTCTCTCTCGCTCTCTCGCTCTCTCTCTCTCTCTCTCTCTCTCTCTCTCTCTCTCTCTCTCTCTCTCTCTCTCTCTCTCTCTCTCTCTCTCTCTCACACACACTTTCTCTCTCTCTCAACCCTTCTCCTACGACCTTGAGTCTGACTTGAACAATGTTAATTTTCCCCATGAACAATGCGGGCATTGTATCTGGAGAGAGCACAGCACTGTATCACTTTGCGGAGCAGATTTGTCCGTGACTGAACTCTCAGGAACGGTTCTCAGACAAGATGCATAGTGTTAAGGGGAGGTCAGTGTGTTACTGTGAGTTTTGTGTGTCTCTCCCAGGTAGAGGAGCTGACTATTGAATTGACGGAATCTTCAGGGCTGAGCACTGCACTGGAGGAACCAATGAGTTCTTCTTGGAACTTTCAGGTGAGTTTGCGTCAATGCAAGTAGGCTTTAAATACGAAAATTATGAGTTGACTCTGAGAATGCTAAATGCAACGATCATTGCTGAACATTGCTGCTTTAATTGTAGTTAAATATATGTAAATGGTATGTACTTTTAGTACTGAGGTTTGGAAAGTGCATGTGGTCTATTGAATAGATTAAGTGTGTGATCCTACATCTAGATATCTAACGGGCTTCTCCTCTACTACAGCTAGAAAGCCATAATGTCCCGAAGAGTGGAGCAATCCCTGTGAAGATGGACTCGCTGCTTTTCAGTAGCCACGTCTCAAGTCTAACAGACAAGTACAGAGAGACCAAGGAGCTGCTCAGGTTGGAGGAGATACGAAGACAACGCATGCAGGAGCAGCTTGGCCTTGCTCCATCTGCTAAACAGTGCGACAGTGGCACTGATGACAGACCAGGAAGAAACAGCCTTGAGTCTGGCTGTCCAGAACTGCTCGAACATCTCAGCTTCACAAGCTTTGAGGAGCTTTGCTCTTCCTCTGTGACACAGGCGAAGCAGGCTCCTGGGGAGAACGACGAGGCAGAAAGCCGCCTTCGATCGGAGGCAGAAAAGGGGCTTGCTCAGGAAGTGTTGTCACTGACCCGTCAAAATGAAGCGCTCAACCAGCGCAACCAGGAGATGGTGCACCAGCTCACCGAAGCCGACCGAGAGATAGAACGACTCCGGCTGGAGCTCTGCGAGAGGCAAGATGGCCGACCTAGTTGTTCTTCTGACCTGGAAGAGCTGAGCAGGGCCAGGGTGGTGGAGGGCCTGGAAAATACGCTGAGGGAGAAATGTGCGGAGCTACAGGAAATGCAAGCCCAGCTGGCTAATCAGACTGACAGGCTGATGGACACCTTAAGACAGCTGCAGATGAAGGAGGAGGCACTGGAGGATAAGCGCTGTCAAGAGTGCTCAAAAGCAGATCACTCGCACAGAAAGCAGCATCATCAGCAGGTCTCAGACATCCAGCAGGAAGAAGACTGTCTTGACTGTGGTGGAGGAGAGTTGTGCATCCTGGAGTCCCAGGACCGGGAAACCCTTGACCCAGAGATGCCACTCTGTTGCCTCGGAGATGAGGTCACCCAGTCACAGATGGTCCTAGATGCGAAGAGAACCGATGAGTGTGAAACTGTGGAGCAGGCTAGCGGCAATGGACTCCGTCCAGAGAAGGAGGCCAGTGTTCACAGTTTGGTGGACGCGCTCCAAACAAGGTCTGAAACACTTGGCAGGCTGCTGCAGTTGACTGGGGAGACTGATACAAAGGACAGCGGCAGCACAGGCAAATCAGAGGGACAGGAAGCTGGCGTGAGTCGGAGCATTACCACGCGGCGGCTCCGTTTGGAGGAGGAGGTCTGGGCAACTCTATTTGACCACCTCAAATCCCACCGGACGCGCCACCATGCTGATGAGGACGTTTTTGGCAGGCTGACGGCCGAGCAGGCCGGGGCCAAGCTGGAGGAAATGAAACTGCTTCTTGTCGCACATGGGCATTTCTCTTCCTCCTCGCCGATCGATTCACAGATCGTTTGCACGGCAACTCCTGCCTCCTGCTCTTCTCACCTGACAAATGAGTGCTCAGTTCCCCCAGAAACGTCAAACATCATCAGCAGGACGGAAAGCCCTGAGTTTTCAGACGAGGAGGTGTTGCGCCGGACAGAGAGGGAGAGGATATTGGGTCTATACAGCCGGCTTTGCAATGGCAGCCTTGGGACGAGCCTGAGGGAAAGTGTGCTGACCAAAACCTACCTGCTGAACTGCATGGCCTCCAGGCTCGAGTCTTCTGCAGACACTGAGCTGAGAGCCACAGCAGAAGGCCTGTGTTCACTGTGGAGTAGGCAAGCGGAGCCGGGGCCTCTGTACCATCGGGACATGGGCTCGGAGCTTCTCTGCGTCTACCTGGTGAGTCAGATTGAGACTGTACAAGAGGAAGCTGTGCAGACCGAGACTGGTCTGTGCGGGGGTGAAGAGACCTGCGAGAACTGTCAGCTGCTGAAGCGGGCCAATGAGGAGCTCCGTGCCAGGCTGTCGGACTTGTTGTCTCAGAGGTCACAAGGTCAAATTAGAAGTGAAAAGTTGCAGTTGGTTTCAGGATGTGCGTCGGAATGTGCTCAGATGACAACCGGTGTGGAACAGGAGATGCAGGGGAACCCTCTTCAAAGCTGCAACTCTGGACCGATGCAAACAGAGACACTTGGGGAACTTGTGGCAGACACTGAGGACAATGAGAACTCCCTAAGTGCTGCTCAAGACTCACCAGTGCAGGATGCAGAGGGCAATGCTGTGACTCCCATCGTGGCCTCCATACATGGAGAACTAGAGCCGGGTTATGGGAATCCCAGGAGAGAGGAGAAGCTGACTGATGGAAGTAGGGATGAGTGTGATGGAAGTTCAGCTCTTCAAGAGCAACAGAGGAGAGATTTGGAAAGTCTGAGGGTGAGTGCATGTTTTTCTTTTCACATCATTGTTTTTTGTTTTTATTTTTATTTGCCTTTCTATTTGCTTTTTGCCTTCATTGTGATAACATGGTGGCAAATGGGAGAGAGTGTGAGAGATTGGGGTTTGGAGTACGCCCAGACCCTTTTTTAACATTATTTTGAAAATCTCCCACACTCACCTGTACCTTTGTTCTATTTTCTTTCTTTTTTCACCCTCACTCTACCATGGAAAACCCACGACCAGGAGCAGTAAATCCTAGCCTGAGAAAGTAAAAAGTCCTAACAAATGTTGGTTATGCTTGTACAAACAACCAGGCGGTTTCAATATTTGGCTTACATGTATATCCTTGGCTCAAGTATAATTAGGCACAGCTGGTAATTATAAACTGCTAATTAGAAGCAGCTGGTGAAGTGAATGGCTGTGTGCAGTTCAACTTTGACTTTCTAAACCAATGTTTGGTACTTCTGCTGTTGCATGTTAATAGCACCTGTGTTTGTGGTATTAAAGTTGTGTACTGCGGTGCGGAATGCATGTTTTGTTTCTTTGAGCCTTTTCCTTCAACACTATGTTGCAACCCTTCATTGGTGAAATACTTTGGAAATGATGGGCTGACAAAAGTGCACCTACATATGGTGTAGTATGAGATCTGTCAATAGCTCTGATCTGTGTGTATGTGTGAATGCCAACTACTGTTCTCTTCCGCAGGCGACATGTGAGCAGGGCTTGTTGGCCATGGAGGGGGCTCACCAGAGGGCCCAGGCAGAGCTACGACTGCAGCACCAGAGAGAGCTGGCTCTGCTCCAGCAGGACAAGGAGAAGCTGCTGGCTGAGGAGGCAGCTGCCACCCAGGCAGGTGAGAGAGAGAGAAGCCCCCCCGGGCACCACAGGGGTGGGAGGGGTGGGGAGTGGAGTGGTACTGCGTTTGCTCTCTCACAGGTGGGGCTCCCTCGCATAGAGCGGTGCCCACAGTAGGATGAAGTGTGTGTGTGTGTGTGTGTGTGTGTGTGTGTGTGTGTGTGTGTGTGTGAGTGTGAGTGTGAGTGTGAGTGTGAGTGTGAGTGTGAGTGTGAGTGTGAGTGTGAGTGTGAGTGTGAGAGAGAGAGAAAAAGAGGGGGAGAGATTGTAGTTGTATTGAGGTATTTACACAAAGCATTACTCACTGTTTTTTTCTGCATTCTTTGCATGTTTCTCTGTCAGCAATTGAGGCCATGAAGAGAGCGTATCAGAAGGAGCTAGAGAAGGTTCTGCAGGATACGCAGGTAGAACAGAGCACCATGGGAAATGCAGATGTGGAGGAGATCCTCAAGAGACACAGGTGAGAACTACACAAATACATGTAGAACTACAGTGTACAGCAACCACAATGAATGTTGAATTATTGGTTTAATAGTTTCACAATAGAGTAGTAGGGCCGCCGTATGTTTTCTTACTACTCAGTCTCACTGTTATTATTCGTTTTTTTATGTATTTATTGTGCGTGTGTGTGTGTGTGTGTGTGTGTGTGTGTGTGTGTGTGTGTGTGTGTGTGTGTGTGTGTGTGTGTGTGTGTGTGTGTGTGTGTGTGTGTGTGTGTGTGTGTGTGTGCGTGCGTGCGTGCGTGCGTGTGTGTGTGTGTGTGTGTGTGTGTGTGTGTGGATCTGGATCTGTCTGGATGCTTTGATGTGTGTGTGTCTGTCTGTCTGTCTGTCTGTCTGTGATTCAACATGTGTGTTTTAGAGAGGAGCTGTGCTGTAGTCGTGAGGAGCTGGAGGTGTTGTCTCAGCAGTACTCTCTCAAGTGTCTAGAGAGTGCCCACCTGGCTCAGGCCCTGGAGGCTGAGAGACGCGCCCTGCAGCAGTGCCAACGCCAGTACCAGGACATCAGCGCCCGACACCAGGTATGCAACGCTGTGTGTGTGTGTGTGTTATGTGCGTGCGTGTGTGTGTGTGAGTGAGAGAGAGAGCATGTGTGTTTGTTTTTGTAACCTGTGTGTTTGTGCCCATTTGTAATGCAGGGCTGGTTCTATTCAATCTGGTGCCCTTTTTGTCTTGTGTACCCTACCCTCTAAGCCTTTTTGTCATAATAATAATTTGTAATAATAATAATTATTGTATTTGTATAGCACTGTATCATACAAGGCATGTAACTCAAAGTGCTTAACAAATGGGAAAAAACATCATTGTTAGAGATGGATTTAAAAGGAGAGGTAAAGAGGAGAGGCAGAAACAGCAGGAAGGCAGAGGAAGAAGAGATAGATAGAGATTGTAGAGTCATAAGGTCCACGTAGGTTGGGACCAATAAGTACCCCCTAAGTCATGCTCTATATCTCCTTTTCAGACACAGCATGGCTATATTCCATTCATTTGTTATCCTTACATTTTTCCTAGCCCCTCCCAAGACTTACCCCTGGTCAGGAACCACTGCCTTGGGCGAAAACACCCTTTCCTTTTTCTGAATTTAGTGCACTTTGTGCAAATTGGTATCTGTAAACACGGTGGTGTACTGTACATCTTATCAAGCACAGCTGATGTAGTACCTACATACAGCACATATATACTGAATGCCCTTGAATAATTATTGTCGATGTAAAGTTTTGTGGTTTATTTCGCTTGACGTTCTAATTCTGTGGGGCTTTCGGGTGCCCCCAACAAATGTAGTGCCCTAGGGGACTGCCTTGTCTGCCTATATGCCTAGCGCCAGCCCTGTTGTAATGTTTGTTTCTGTGTGTGTGTGCATGCATGTTCTGCTAGACTGGCCCAGGTAGGGTGTAGGTGAGATGAAATAATGTCCAGAAACTAGCCTTCCATTTAATACTGTTCTACACATTTTGTTGTTTTCAGGAGTTGAGTGGTGGTCTTGCAGGTGTGGACATCTTGCCGTCTTCCCTCTGCATAGATGCTGCTGATCCCATTCAGAGAGAGAAGATTTTGTACGAGTTGCAGGTTTGTATTCTGCCAATAAATCATATCATTGGTATTGTCTGCTGTCCTTGCCACTGACTCATTCTCAGCCGTAATTACTGTACTCTTTATGAGCGACCAAATGAGCCACTAGATGTCACTCTAGTACAGTGGTTCTCAACTTTAAAAAATAAAAAAATGCCCCCCTGACTTCATATAAGTATGCCATGAAATGATTGATTAGGCTGTATGATTACTATACAGCTTTTTTTGGGGGGGGGGGGGGGGGGTCAACTTTATTTGGACCCTACAGCGAGGAATGGGACAGGAAATGACTGGGGAGAGGGGGCGGGGGTCGGCACATGACTAGGGGCAGAATCATACCCGGGTAGCCGGCGTAGTAACCCAGTGCCCTACCATTAGGCCATAGCAGGGCCATTATACAGCTTTCTAGATGTTAGAGCTTCCATTCACTTTAAATGGGTCTTCCAAGCATCCCACCATGTCTGACTCCCTCTCAGCTGTCTTACTCTTAACCCCCCCTAAGGGTTTTTCTAACGCCCCATATGGGGCTCTAGAGCCCTCGTTGAGAATCATTACTCTACTACAAACAATATGACTCATCTGCTGTCACATGCCCACCCCTGTTTACTTGTTTTTTGCACCAGATGGTTTGTGAGCAGATTAGCATTAGCATTATGCTTTACTGACATGTGAGTCAGGCTTCTGGGAGGAGCAGACAGGTAGGGTAACGTAAGGCAGGGGAAGTGAAGTAATGTGTTTGGCGTCTCTCTGTCTGTCTGTCTGTCTGAATGCCTATCAGTGGTGACCGTCCATTTGAGAATGTTGCCCCTAGATTGTGGAATTATTTTTTTTTATTATTATTATGGCCACTATGTGTAATCTAGTTCCTTTACTGTACTTCCATTTTATTTCATTTTATTATATATGTTTAGTTTTTTTTCCTCATAAACCTACCATTGCCTAATCAGAATTGTAAATCACCTGTGACTGTCCTGTCTGTGAGAAATGCTTAAATAATATACAATTTACTTAACCGGTACTTTCACACTTGCTCACTTGCTTACCTGCTTGCTTGCTTCCAACAGATTGGTCTGCATGTGAAGCGAGCTGAAGTGGACTTCCTGACACAGGAGATTGGCTCCCTCAAGGAGGAACTGCAGGCGGCCCAGAGAGTGAGTCCTCTATACCCTACTGTGAAAAGTGCTCTGCACACTGGGTATAAGCTTAAAAAAATACTTCAATATGTACTTTCATATATACGTAATTGTTGATTTCGTTTTTGGAGCTCATACCCAATGGGTAGACCACTATCTAATTGTAATTCTCTGGCACCTGGGTCACTGATTTTGTGGATGTGTGCATACCCTAACTTTCAAATGTCCTCTTCACCCTAGCCTCTTCCCAGGCAGAAAAAAAACAGTAGAAATCCATTTACCAGTTGAAAACAAATAGGTCCAACTGATCTTTTTTATTAGGAAAATGGAATACTTTACCGGTCTCTAACTATAACATACCGTACCAAATTGGTCTGAAGTGGCGTGGAGTGGTTTGAACTGGTCCCATTTCCTTCTGGTTGGAAACGCTAGTTGGAACTATTTAATATCCATGTGACCCTCTGATGAATACGGAAGTTTCACCGTCGAATGTCAGGTAAAAAAAAATAAAAAAATGTTTCTGAAACAAATGAAACTTTAAGAATTGTATTTAAGATCCAATTGAATCATTAGTGCTATCCTCAGTCCGCTCTGGAGTTGTGCTGGTTACCACAGAACCACAAGTAGTAGGCGAGCTATGGCACAGTCTGCTGAGACACTGAGGCAGCCTCCTGAATGCTGATCACACAGAGAGACTAGGGGAATAATAACCGTTCTCTCACTTAACACCTTTCTCTCTGTGTCTAGCGCGCGTGCACACACAGACACACACACACCCTCAGTTCGATACAAGTAATTCAAAACTTTATTTCCAAACTTTACTACTGCACTGTAGGCGAGTACATTTAGGGTTTAACCCCAAAAAAATTGATACAAAAGGTTTTTTTATGGATTCTATTACTATTGGACCTGCTAAATGACATACTAAAAATCTAGTAAAATCTGACTTTGGGAAATGAGTTTTTTCAACATGGCTGCCATAGGCTTATTATAAGGGTCAAGAGACACTCCAGGTGAATAGGCCAAAAAATGTAGCTTGCCGATATCACCATGAAACTTAATCCGGTGATTACTCACATATTTGTGAGAAAAAAATGTATTGCAAGTTTTCTGAAATGTTATGTTTTAATATGGTAATTGGACTATATCTAATTAAATATGCATTACATTTCAAAATGCAAAACCTCAAAATCTGAAAAAGCCAAGCTCAAAATTACTCTTTTATTTTGTTTCTAGCAAGCCAGAAGATATCTTCAGAAGAGATTATGGACATCTCTTTTTGTTTTGTAGTAAATCTAAAAATCTTTGTGCAGACACACCAGCTAGCATTTTTTTTTTCAAAACATGATTATTTAACATCTCTCTTAGATAAATAATTGAGTTTTATGTGTCTCAATTTCTTCCAGACATTCTTTGAGTCTGGTGTTATCATTCTTAGCAAGTATCAACGGCAAGGTCAGCTGTCCTCAAATCATAGCCTCTCCACAGAGGTGTCCTAAGGGCTGGTGCTGGGACTCCTATTTGCCATGTACACCACATCACTGGGCCATGTTATCTGTTCTCACAGCTTCTCATACTACTGTTACACCGATGAAGCACAGTTACTTTGTGCCAGATGACTCCACGGTCACACACATTTCCGCTTGCCTCTCTGAACTATCCACAAGTATGAAGGAATGCAACCTTCAGTTGAGCCTCGCCCAAATGCACTGCTGGTGATCCCAGCCAAAGATTTAGGTTGCCATGATATCGAGCTCAATATGGATTCTGCTACTGTTGCCTCAAATAAGGCCACAAGAAATCTAGGTGTCATTGTTGATGACCATCTATCATTCTCTGACCACATAGCCTCAGTTTCCCAGTCATGTCCTCTTTTTCATGCCCTAATTGAATACAAGGCCCTGACCCTTGCCTATGAAGCTACAACAGGCCCTACTCTGGCTTACCCGAAAGCTATGCTAAAGCCCTATGTCCTTTCAGGACATTGTCTGTCTCCAGTACCAACCGTTTCACCTTGCCCTCTACTTAGACATGTAGTGGCTCCTGTCTATTCAGTTCAGCTGCTGAAAGACCCAAAATACCTAGTGACACCATGATTCATCACTGATTATGTGCCCTGACAAACAGCACATGGATATTATCATAGCAGTAGTGTCTTTATCCACCCAAACAGCACTCCAAACAAACAGATCCTGAAAACATGTTAGTTCATGCCAATGTAATTATCATGTAGTAACCTTTATTTTTAAAAACTTTGATCTTGAAAATGACACCTTTCCTGAAGTCAGATTTTCCTAGATTTTTAGTATGTTATTAAGGACACTTAGAGGTAACAAAATCAGTTGAAAAACCTTTTGTATCAATTTTTTTGGGGTTAGGTCTTTTTTTTGCATAGATGTACTCGCCTACTGTAGTATTAAACAAACATAATACTGATCATATGACAAATTAATCTCTCTCTCTCTCTCTCTCTCTCTCTCTCTCTCTCTCTCTCTCTCTCTGTCCACCGCCCCCACCGGCCATCTAAAGGACAAGCGGTATGCCACTGAGAGGTGCTCTGACATGCACACAGAGCTGAGCGTGATGAGGGCTCGGGCCCAGCGCGACATTGAGGAGCTGAGGGAGCACCTGAGGCTGGCCCACCGAGCCCTGGAGGCCTGCTCAGCCCAGGAGGACCTGGACACGCTAGATAACCACTGAAGGCTTTTTGAACCCCAAAGAGTGGACAAAGTTGGAGGGAGGGTAGATGCTACCAAGTCTCCACACCCAAATGCTTAGCTCTTAACATGGTGCACTTTCTTGAAATAGATGTGTACTGTACATGAAGTACTCAAAGCAGAGTCCCTGTGCACAACCACTTCCCAGGTGCTGGTGATGTGCAATCAAAGTAATCCAAGAGGGATAAATCACCGTACACTGGTCTTCTTTGTTGGTAGTTTATTAAGTTTCTTTTCCTTTGTACATTCATTTTAGATGGTCCATTTTTAGAAAGTGCACTCAACTTCAAACTGTTTTTTACAAGGTCTTTGGGTGTGATCGAACAGATTTGTAATTTTTTGTAGAAAAGCTGTGCGAGTGTAATTCTTGTATTTTCATTGTAGTAGGCTTCTAAAGCTTAGGGCGAAACGTCTGTCTGTCTTCCTAACCCACTAAAATACAATGCAAGAATTGCACTAGAGGGTGGCTTTTGTACAAAAAACACTTATTTTTGGATGACCTGCTGGCAGTACCGTAGGAAGCATGGCAATGAAACTGAACAAACCATGAGAGACTAATTTGGTGACGTTTTTCATGTCCGAATTGCCAAGACAACCCTATGCAATGTATTATACCACTATGTACAGTTAGTAAAATGTTTATTCTTTGTATAGTTTGAAAATGTATAGAATGTGTAGAGATAGATCATTTCAATCAGTATCAGTGTTCTAAAATATTTGTTGCTGCAAGTTCTACCTTTTTTGTTAATTCAGTGTGTAAATAGGTTCCACATGCCCATTTTATATGCTTTACTATGCTTAGCCTTTGATGGAGGTGTATAGAGCTTTGTAATAAAATATTTTTTAAAACAAAAAAAGTGTTGGTTTATTAATGTGTGTTCGTGAAAACAAAATGGCTTTACTTAGAAAATAAAACCGCCTTACACATAGCCTATATACACAATATTACCAAATGTATTCGCCAAGCCAACCCAACCAAATTATCAGAATCAGGTGTCCTAAAGACTTGGACTGGCCTCAGGTGTGTAAAACCAAGCACCTAGGCATGCAGACTGTTTTTTAAAAACAAAATGGACAGCTCTCAGGAGCTCAGTGAATTGCACAATATTGCATTACATACATCACATACATACAGGGCATACATAATGTGAGGACAATTTTCTCCATAGAGTAATAATACTACTAGGCCTACTGCTCTAAGACTGCAGATTCAACAAAATATTGGATTGATGTAGACCAATGTGGATATGTTTAAGTTTGTTGCGGTTGTAGAAGGGAACTCTGAAACGCCTATTTGAGGGTAATAATTGATATTCTTGGTGTAGGATGTGTGTGATGTCAATGCAGATGCATGTGGCCAGTGTGAGCTTCCTGGAACAAGTGTGCTATGGGCAGCCTGATGATCTTAGAGCAGGGTTTGATTTTGTGTTGGAGTTTAGCTCTCTCCTTTTTAAAAGTTTTTTTTTGTCTTTTTCAACTTGATTGATGACAGGACAGTATAAGACGCTGACAAAAAATGAATGGGGAGAGTGATGGGGAGCAGTCGGCAAATGACCCGGACTGGAATTGAACCTGGGGTGCCTGTGTAGCAGCCCAGTGTCCAACTGTTAGAGTCATGACGGGGCCCAGGAGAGCTTTACCTTTGACAGAGAGCCTGTTGTACCTTCTGCAGTAAAGCATAACACTCTGGATTGCAGATCTAAAAAGAGAATATATACTGGTAGGCTATATGGGCACTATCACCCAAAGATCTTAACCTTTGGAGGAAATAAATCCGCTGCTCTATTTTTTCACAGTCTGTGGTCAGTCCATGACAGATTTTGGTCAATCATGACACTCAGGTTTTGGGTTGGGTATTTGTAGGTTGAAACCTGAGTGAGTGAAGTCTGGAGTTTAATGGAGTAACTGGGTGGTTTCCTCCTCTGTCTTCACTGTGTTATTGATGAGGTAATTATTATCACACCGTTCAATTAATCAGTCCACATTGCTTGGTAAAGAGGGTGATCACTAAATTTTGAGAAAAGAGTCACTAGCGTGGAGTTGTCTGAGTATTGATTGGGCACATTGGTGGTGCAGTCAGAGGTATAGGCCCTACGTGAAAGTGAAAGCCCAACTGGAAAACTCCAACTTCCATTGTCATTGTGACACAGCACTCCACAGCACAGTGAGGCGGTACAGTAGGCTACCATGCTCAGGGTACCAGTCATTAAGGAAGATGAGGGAGAGCACTGGTTAATTACTCCCCTCACCAACCTGGCAGATTGGGCGTCAAACCAGCAACCTTTGGGCTACAAATCTAAAGCCTAGGCTTATCCATGACCGCCCTTTAGGCTACATTGTAAACAACCTGGGGGAACTTAATTGTGCAACCCAGGGGAACTCCAATATTGGTGCACTATTAAATATTAGTTTATCATAGTAAATCATGAAATATCAAATTTGGCAATGGTGCTACTGTTTCAATGAGTAGCATTGCAATACCTACTCTGGCCACCATCCTACACAGTGCACCTTGAAGTTCATGTAGTAAGGCAGAGTAACTGCTTCATACAGTCTAGGTTGAGTAGTGACTCTACCGTAGTAGTACCCTAGTAGTAGTGATAGTAGCCTACTAGCAGTACCCTAGTTCTTGTTCATGCCATAATCCAGAGTGTTTTCCCAATGATACAGTGGTCAGTGGTCTTTCCACAACAGACAAAGCAGGCAGTTGCTACTTTCATCATGACCGACTCTCCCATGATGCCTCGCAGCGTGGCAGCCAGCTGACGAGAACCGGGGTGGAAGTGTCGTTCGTGGACCTGTAGTCTAAATTCATTTACATTTTTAACCGTAAATTGTTAACTTTCTGGTGGTACCCTTGGTGAAATAAAGGTCTGCAGTCATGGCGTGTTTTATATGAAGTGAGGCACATTTTATTGGTAAGTGTGGTAGATAGCGTCATGTCATGTAACGCAAGCTAGCTCGCCGGCTAACTTGCTACATCACCAGCTAAAATTGTTGCTTCTTTTGTTATCAGAGACCAGCTAGCATGCTACGTTAGATGCTAGGTCAACTGTGTATTTTCTATTGCGTTTCTGGTCAACCTGACTGACAACTAGTATTTGGCTCTGATTCCTTATTATTATTCTAACGAATGTAATAAAATTTGATACGTTTCGGGAAGGTGTGCTTTCAGATTGGGGTTTGAGGGAAAATGCAAACTGAACTTCAAACTTCGCCGATGAGCGTTAACTTCACTTCAGATGTTGCCTTTGGTTCCCGGAAGATATCTTTATTCAGTTTCTTAACTCTTTATTTACTTTCTCACGCTCGTGTGGCTCCTCTGAACCCGTTTATTGTCATTGATGGGTCTCACTCCCACTGATGTACTGCAGGGGATGTGAAAGTCCACACTATGAGTGTTCTGGTGGTCTGGTCTCGCTAGCGACACACAGTGTACGTTGTGCTTGTATGTATTAGCACATTTTTTTTTCATGGTTTCATGGTTCGCTTTGTGTATGAATTTTCTCTGTGATGCTAGCATTAGGCTACTATTCCAAATGTCAACACCATACAGAGCATCACTGAACCATCGTAGATTGACTGACGAAATGGTCAAGTCAAGTAGGTTTTATTGGTCTGTTCATCTGTTCAAGTTTTGCTTTCAGCCAAAGTAACATTGATTATTTCTATGCTGTTTCAGGAATGGAACCTTTGGACCACTCGAAAGCGATGCATTTGCAGGACCCCTATAATCTGGGGTTGGACCTCAACTCGAATTTCAAAAAGAGCCACATCCGTTCAAAATCCAAAAAGGCTTTGGCAAAGACGCCTGCATGGCGTGATGTTGGCTCACTTGACCAAAGTCCAATGAGTTTTTCAGGTGTATCAGCCGAGCAGCGTATTTCCCAGTGTCATCCAGAAATACCTGTGCAGAATGTTTACTCAGAAGAGCCCACACGCAGATCGCCATATTGTGCAAGTCCTCATTTCATCTCCCACCAAAGCAGGTTCAATGGCCATCCACCGGCTTCTTCCCCACACTACAGTTGCAGCCAAGGTGTAGTGAAGAAAAGAGATGGTAGTGACTACAGTCCAGTCAACACGGCTCACGTAATGCAAGTACCGTCACCTATATCTCAGAGGATTGACCTTCGAAACGGGCATAGAGGTTATTCACCTATGCAGCAGTTTGATAGGAAAACAGTGGTATCCTCCACGGACAGTAAAAAATGCCAGGCAACTGCATTCAATGTGACCAAATTTGCATCACATCAGGGCTACAAGGCGTCTGTTGAGAGCAGCGTCGGTGGAGCCATCGCCTCACTGTGTAGTCAGGCCGCAGCTCGTAGTTCTGGAAAGGTCATCACCGAAATCAGACCTGTTTCCTCCCCAGAAGCTGTTGGCAGTGACAGTAGTGACGTCATCGAGGTGCCTTTGACCAACTGCGTAAAGAATACCACCCAAAGTCCTCATCATCATAACAACAGCCAACAGGTTTCAGTCTGTGATGTGTACCGCAACAGGGGACAGACCCATCACACCCACCCCCCGAATGCACGTAGCACTGGCTCCTCAGGGGAAAGCGAGGAGGAGGCCATCTGCATTCCAACAAGCGACTACTCTACCTCAAGTGCCGTGGCTTCCCACTACGTGAAAGCAGTGTCCAGAAGCCATGCCTCCCTCCTCGGAGAGGCCTCTGGGGATATGCGTAGGGCTACAGAAGCGTACAGACAATTGAGACCAAAGCAGGAGCCAACACAGCAGCTGATCACCAGCCCCTCGTTTGGTGGTAGTCGACCCGAGGGCTCGCCTCCTGGCAAAGTCGCATCCGATGCCATCCCTCCCGCCAAGCGGAGGCGGAAAAAACCACGCCGCCAGCGCCCAGGAGCCTCCTCTGGCCCACCGTGTCTGTTCCCCCCGCAGGAGCCAGAAATCAAGCTGAAGTTCGCCAGCCAGGGCCAGAAGGAGGAGAGGAGAGACAGGGACAGCTTCTGCCCGTACGTGCGCATGGAGGACCCGCGTCAGGAGTTTCCACTTTGCACCGTGGTCAACTGCCAGGAGGAGGACGAGGCCGTGCAGCAGAGGGGGAAGAAGAAGAAGAAGAAGGGCCAGGACACCACCTCCTCTTCCTCCTGTCAACTGGCTCAGGCCTCGGGGGCCATGCCCAGCACCTCCTGCCTCCGCTTGGGCCGCCTGAGTGCGGAGAGCCGGGGGAGGCCCACACAGACCTGCTCCCTATGTGGCTGGCCCGGCAACAGCATGGGCATGGGGGACCTGCATGGTCCCTACGTCCCCGCTGAACACACGGCGACAACCTCCAAGTACACTACGGGTGGCCCGCTGGAGCAGAACCTGAGGGGGCATCCCTGGGAGCTGGCAGCAAACGTGAACAGAACTGCGGCTGCTCCTGCAGGTTCCTCCTCCTTCCACAGTTCGCCAGGGAACCCCGGCAAGAGGGCGTGCATAGACTGGACCCTGGAGTCGGCCAACAAGGATCCAAGCGAGCGCTGGATACACGAGGACTGCAGCATCTGGTCGGCAGGCATCTTCTTGGTCAAAGGCAGGCTGTACGGGCTGGAGGAGGCCATCAGGATAGCTGAGGAAACGGTGAGTGGAAACGAAACAAACTGAAAGCCAATGCAGCTCACCTGCATGGTCGTTCTTGACATTCTTGAAATTCTTTTTTTAAAGTAGTTCATGCTATTGCTAACAGAATCATTCATAGTTTGATTGTGTGTGCGTGCGTGCGTGCGTGCGTGCGTGTGTGTGTGTGTGTGTGTGTGTGTGTGTGTGTGTGTGTGTGTGTGTGTGTGTGTGTGTGTGTGTGTGTGTTTCAGTAGCTTAGTCTTAGTTCCTTTAGTGGCTGTGAATGACGGAAGGTGACTGTTGATGTGTGTTTGCAGGAGTGCTCTTGCTGCTACAAGGTGGGAGCCACACTGGGCTGTGTGTTCAAAGGCTGCTGCAATAAGTACCACTACACCTGCGCCCTGCAGACAGGTGAGGCTGATTTCTCACTATGACCAGCTGAACACTTTGCAGGTTTACTTCACAGATTGTTGGTAAAAAAAACAACAACAATATAGAGTTATTCAGGACGCCATGCTGAATTTAAGTCCCCGGTTTACTGCCAAAGTCGTGCAGGCATGTCAATGTCTCTTTGAAATGTCAGGACCCATTTATGCTACTACTACTACCACAGTATGAGAGCATTTTAAGCCTATTTAATGGTTTGGAAAAATCTTGAAGGTAACTCTGCCTCAATAACAAGCATGATTAGGCATTCTGATAATTTCCTGGAAAAGGGACAGATCAAAATGACTGACTGACTGACTGTTCTGATTGAGTGTCCGACAGAGTGGCTGGTTATTATATGGCAGGGGTATTCAATTAAATGTCACAGAGGGCATTTGTATTGTGTAAACGTATCATGCAGCCCGATGTCCAAGGTGAGGGTGCGAAACAAGCGGATAACTTAACTTTTCAGACAGAACAGATATTCGCTTCTCTATTTCTTAGTAGCCTTCAGAGGTGGAAGAAGTACTGAAGTTGTGTACTTAAGTAAAAGTAGAAGTACCCTGCGAAAAAAATACTCAAGTGAAAGATCAAAAATGTACTTCAGTAAAAGTCCTAAGTACTGACTTTTAAATGTACTTTTTGAGTACAAAAGTATAAGTAGGCCTCCCCCCGCAGTGGCTGTCTTTCTCCATGACTGCCAACTTGATCCAATAGGAAAAAGTTTCTGCAACGGTTTTCGGATCTATTCGATCATGACTATGGAGTCCTGTTAATGTTTTTTAAAGTATCTATTCTGACTGGGTGTCAGTTTGGAAGAGGGGCTTGGTCCCGCCTCCCTGCCCGCAGTTGAGGCTACTCAAATAACCACAAAACACAATAGGAAAACCTAGGATAAATGTAACTAGTAACTAAGTCTTCTTCTAGAAATGTAAGGAGTAGAAATGACAAGTAATTGTCAAAAAAATGTAACTGAGTAAAAGTAAAAGTCTGCATTTTTATTTTTACTGAAGTAAGTACAAATTCCAGAAAAAACTACTTAAGTACAGTAACGAAGTAAAAATTAGGGGTGGGCATAGATTCATTTTTTAAATCTAGATTAATCTCACTGTAATTTTGAAATGAATCTAGATTAATCTATATCAAAATAGCTCATTCAGAATAGGCACGCTAGCGAAATAATGACGAAAAAAAACCTTAGGGGTTTCTTAAGACAGATGGTGCATTAGACCAGAGCACATCTCTTTTTTCCAAAATGCATCTTATCTTCAAAAAAATGGAGAGAGAGAGAGAGAGAGAGAGAGAGAGAGAGAGAGAGAGAGAGAGAGAGAGAGAGAGAGAGAGAGAGAGAGAGAGAGAGAGAGAGAGAGAGAGAGAGAGAGACTGCCACTGACTGAGAGAGAGAGACTGCCTGCCACTGACTGAGAGAGAGAGAGAGAGACTGCCACTGACTGACTGAGAGAGAGAGAGAGAGAGAGAGAGAGACTGCCACTGACTGACTGAGGGAGAGAGAGAGACTGTCACTGACTGACTGAGAGAGAGAGTCTGTCACTGACTGACTGAGAGAGAGAGAGACTGCCTGCCACTGACTGAGAGAGAGAGAGAGAGAGAGAGAGAGAGAGAGAGAGAGAGACTGCCACTGACTGACTGAGAGAGAGAGAGAGAGAGAGAGAGACTGCCACTGACTGACTGAGAGAGAGAGAGAGAGAGAGAGAGAGAGAGAGAGACTGCCACTGACTGACTGAGAGAGAGAGAGAGAGAGAGAGAGAGAGAGAGAGAGAGAGAGAGAGAGACTGCCACTGACTGACTGAGAGAGAGAGAGAGAGAGAGAGAGAGACTGTCACTGACTGACTGAGAGAGAGTGAGTCTGTCACTGACTGAGAGAGAGTGAGTCTGTCACTGACAGAGAGAGAGAGTCTGTCACTGACTGAGAGAGAGAGAGAGAGTCTGTCACTGACTGAGAGAGAGAGAGAGTCTGTCACTGACTGTTAAAAAGTGCGTCGGTTTAAAAGAGGGAGGATCTACACATACAGCAAAGTGCTCACAGCAGCTACTAGATACTGTATCTAGAACCTTACAGCACTGGCCCACGGTGATTTGGCCTAAACCTGACCGTTGTTCTCAGAGTTGGAATGCCAGAGGAGTTAAAACTCGAAATGAATTCACTTTGGCAAAAAATGCGCTTTGGCAATTCGCAAATGCGCAATAGCAACACAAACACATTCAGCGAGAGTAGATATTGACAGTTTCAGTTTGACAATCTTCAAAATGCATATCACACGGAATGTTTTGCAATTATAGCACAGGCAAGATTTCTGGAAGTTGTTTATGTGTTCCATGCAGTGCTTGAGGTAATGTAGGCTATGTCAGGCTAGTAGCCTCACACAATAACGTCTCTCTATGCTTCACCTCAAACAATAACGTCTCTCTAGTCTACCACCTAAAAGCACTCAAACAACACCTACCACGGCAGAGAGATGAATGTTTTCAGCATGCAAACACTGTTCATATTTATTAGGTCTGCTGAAGCAACAGGTTGTGAGGAGAAGCGGCTGGAGCGCAGTCTGAAAGCCTCTGCCAATCAAACGCAAGTGACGTGCATACCCAAACTCCAAACCCATATTTTGAGAATAGATTAACGTGCGATATTTTCTTTATCGCGCGTTAAGAGTCTCACATTATCGCAGCACGTTAACGCCGATAACGGCCCACCACGTTCCACCTCTGGTAGCCTTGTCATGGTCTATAATGACACTATTTCAAATAAGATTACACTCTCATGTGAATGCATAGGAGAAACATCCCTAACCTGAACTGTTACTGATCACAAATTACACATGGACACTGGTAGCGCACATATTTGTTTCATTTTGTTCTGACCTCGTGGGGGGCCATAACCTTGCCTTCCAAGGGCTGCATCTGGCCGCAGGGCCGCCATTTGAATAGCCCTGTTATATGGCCTCTAGGCTAGACTCTGCCACGGCAGGTTCTAATCAAAGGCAGGCAGGGTGGCCATGTCATGGGTCTCACTCACCAAATATTGTATGAGGACATGTCAGCCAGCTTTCACTCTCTCTCCTCCTGTGTGTGGGAGAAACTTCTTTTGACCTTTCTGTTGTGTGTGCGAGTGTGTAAGAGAGCAAGTGAGATGCGTAAGTGACAATACGAAAATGTGCTTTGATGCATAATGCATATGTTTTTTTTCTACAGATTGTCTACTGAGCGAGGAGAACTTTTCCATGAGATGTCCTAAGCACAAGGTAATGCCACATTAGGCATTGCATTACGATTCGTTTTTGCATCACTTCATTTCACTTTTAATTTGCCATCACTTTCTGATCAGTTTTTAGTGGTTGCCAAAGCTAGTTTCATAGTTGAGGTCTTATCGATATCCGGCATCGGCCTAGTGCCAATCAATAACTCTTGAATGGATTAACTGACCAAATGCTCAGCCTTCCGGTCTCCTAGGTTTTATCCAGTAAGACTGTAGTAGGGTAGTAAAAGTCAAGCCTGCCCTCTAAGTTCTGATAAAAGCCAGCCCTCTTAAGCTCTGATTAAAAGTTGCTGCACGTCTTAGGTGCCGTTTCCACGTGGCCTGCTATTTTTAAATGTGGATATTTTTTGTCCTGTTTAGGTGTAAACGCAACATTTGTGTTTGTGGATAGCAATAAAAACCCTATTGTAACGAGTGTGTTTTAGCCCCTTAAATGGGATATTTTTAAAGCAGGATTTTTGATATGCAGGTTTTCAAAAATAGCAGGCTACGTGCAAACAGCTTCTTAGAACCCCAATCAACTAGCCCGCCCCTTGTCAATACCTGTCCTATCTAATTGCTTAATTAGACCCGGCCGGACTCCTTCCCCCAATCAAAAACTATCCCAAAACACACTTACAGAACTGTAGAAGACACACGAGGGAGTGGGAAACAACTTTCACGCGCATAGACACATACAGACACAGTTTTTTCTTTCCGTTTTTTTTTAAGTAACAGGTCTGCCTCCTAGAAGTTGCTTTACTACTGTTCAGAATAATTAGTGAGGGTGGTCCCTAAATTGAAACACTCATATTGATGACATGTGGTTGTTGGGAAAGCGGCTCCTGTGGGTTTCTGGATGTGCCAGAATGTCTAATGTCTACACTATGGAGGTGGGTCCTAAACTTTTTCTGTTGGGACCCCAATTCGGACCTAAGACCGTTTTGTGTACCCCCTCCCCGTCCTATTCCAGATGCCAAAACAAATATTTTGTCTTAATATTTTTATGGCAAGGAAGGCCCACAAACCAATGAGCTCCCTTTTTTAATCTTTTTTGTTTGTTTTAATTTTGTGACGTTTCGGGCCACCATGGCCCTTCCTTAGTCTGAGGGGAAAAGCGAGTTCATGAGTGTACAGGTCTTCTTTGCCTAAAGCCCTATTCCGACGGGACTAGTTTAATGGGAGTACCTGGGGTAAAGTAATAATAACCGGGAAATGTAGTCCCTTCCGAACGCGCCAAGTCAGTGAAGATAGCGGAGTATGTCGGGTAAAATTCACCGAGACTTATACCTTCTGTAAAAGGGTCCGGAGATATTACCCTGGGGTAATACTAATCCCGTCCGAATGCGACCCTATGTAAAGATGTCTGGTTAAGTGCACGAAACGCACAATATATCCATTCTCTCCCGGCTTGCAAACATTACAGCCTTGCAGTAAACTTTTAGTTTTGTTTTAGGGAGTTGTTCCAAGCTGTACTCGCTGTCAAAATCAGACAGTAAGCTATGGTCAAGCGCACTCTCCAAATGTAAAGACATGCAAGCAGACGCATTAGAATGGATTTTGATGGGTTAGTAAACCAACAGGCAATATTTAGAATTGTTCCATGGTACCAAATGCCTCCATGGATGCGCAATATTGTGCTCAAAAATCAATAATAATATTGTGGAGTTGGCATGCGCCTGACGACAAGTGCACTCGCAGGTGCGTGATGAGTAACCCCTCCTACTTTCCGTTCGTTTACTGAGATATTTCAATCCAGTCCCAATCGGCCATTTCTATTACCGACGTCCTGAGATAAAAAACACATTCCCCCACGTCCATACATTGAACTAATCCCGTCGGAATAGGGCTTTACATTTACAACTTAACATTAACATGACCCTGCACCCTGAAAAAAAGAAACTAGATGTGCGTGAGATCAGACTGGGATTGTCTGAACATTTGCTGAATTTTTATTTGAAAGTATAAAGTATAATGCAGTTATTAAACATACAAGTCCATTTTTCACTGTGTTTTCATAGATATGTGAATGCAGGGTTTTTATGCAAGCATTCCCCTTTACCACCCCCTGGAGTACCTCCTTATCCCCCCTAGGGATATCTTTGACAATCAGTTATAATGTGAGCCCATGTTAATCTTTTTTTTTGCCTTCCTAGAACAAGTCATCCCGACTTGTCACCAGATGACACGCAAGAGGAGCTGGCTGCCAGTGAAGGTGTGTGTGGGAGTGTGGTTTGTATTTACCATACGCCGCTGGATTTTACGCTGGTGTTCTTTCCCCTTTTAGCTAATTCCTTTTATTACCTCCACCATGTCTTTGGACGCGTTGGTTTGTCTGTTTGTTTGTTTATTTGTCTGTCAGCAGGATGACTCAAAAAGTTATGAACGGATTTTGTGGAGTTGTTGGAATTGGCAAAAGGAACAAGTGATTTACATTTTTGTGGTGATCCGGATCACGGTCCGGATCCAGAAATTTTTTAAAAGATTCTCCACCATTGCGGGTTGAGTTTTGACATTCCATTCCATTGCAGTTTCTGACTCCACAACACTCAATATTTCTTACAAAAATGAGTTTGACATATTACCAACATGCATGTTTTGTAGCTGCTACAGTTTCTGGAGGACCTCATACATCTTCAAGAAGAGAGCAGTTAGTACTTGAATGAGGTTCAAAACCTGATTGAAAAAGATGAATGCTACTCGGCCTCTTCTGTGTCAGTATTAACATGTGTGAGCAGTGTTTTACTAATGTAACCTCTTGGAGTGGGCGAGGTCTGTCATGCCTGACAAAAAATAAAATGGGTACTTGTTGAATGTGTTGAAATGAGAAACTAGCAAGTTTTAGTATTACTACAGGAATGTATCCATTGGGAGTGAAATAACATTACCTTTTCAGTTTACCCACGTTATCTTGCATCACTGTTAGCATTTTCAAACTCGGAGGACCGTGTCAAAGCCCTATCCCACGCCTTATCTCGAACGGATTGACGAGTTGTTATCGAAAGTCAGAGTGTTTAGAAACCTTAACATTGTTTCTCTCCTCTGCGAATAGTGACTGCATGTCCTATTGAGCTTACATGCGATATAGCAGGGGTTCCCATCCATTTCCAACTTGTGGCCTGTTTGAAATAAACAATAAAAGTCAAATACATAGTCAAGAGGAACACAACAATTATTTCAAAGCCCACTTGGAATACCCTCAGGACCCATAGTTTGAGAATCGCTGCAGTAAAGTAAACAGCTTGGTATAAACGAGAGCCATTCACTGTTGAGCACTTTGCTTCTGAACCATTGATGATAAATTGGAACAATCAAATGTTCCAAAGGTAACTGGTGTGGGAACTGGCATTGGCACAGTTCTGGTCGACCTTAAAATGGTATGTGTCATTCAAAGTGAGCCTTTGAGTATCCCAATGGTGTCCCTGCACTCACAGTACTGTACCTGTTCCCCAGGTTGGCCACCGTTGCTGCTGCTGCTGCTGCTGGCCTGGATGTAATCGGGTGTAATGATGTGATGTGATGAGGACCCTCACGCTGTGCCTACTACACTGCTGTCCACCTCCTGCAGGGCATGCAACCTGCCTCACTGTTTACATTACATGTTCCATGTTGTCTTTTATTATTTAAAAATGCTCTTTTTTATTGTATTGTATTTAAAAGATGGGGAGCTATGTTTTTTGGGGAGAGGGGGGTAAGGGTCTATTTTTACCTCTATTGATTTCTGGGTAGTTCAGTTGCTTAAAGATTGTCCACTGGGGGCATTAATGAGTTGGTGGTACTCCAGCCTCGTGGCTATTTCACCTGAAAAGGCTTGAAAGTTTACTAAGGGCCATTTTCGACAGATTTTGTGCCTGATGTCCAACCTTTCTTTATTTGTAATTTATTTTTTTGTAGTTTACAAAAAAAAGAAATGTTTTAGAATTTTTAGATTTTTATATTTATTGTTTCTGACCTGCATTTCTTTTAATATTTGTATTTATTGATTGAAAATCAGTGTATAGGGATCACTGTAGAATGGTCCCATTTTAGAAACCTTCAAAATGACATTGGCATTCCAAGCACTGTTCATCTTACTACAGGTATACTGCACTTGTGTTCTGACAAGAGGCCTGATGGGCATACACTGCACTCTGCTTAAAAGGATAGGCAAGTATCCACAAAGACCACACTTACTTTGGCCAAAATGGATCATACCTTTGTTCCTACTCTTAATGATGATACAAATTGTGGTTTGTGAACTGCTGCAGCAGTGATTGTTTTTTTTCCCTTTTCTCCTTTGTGAATCCATGCTTACTCTGAAATATCATCCCTGCAAAATGTTGACATTTGCTTTAATTTCCCTTGTCTACCTGCGGCAGTTTCCTCTTTCAGTTCTTGCATAACATGCCAGTGAATGTCTCAGATCTCCTCTTGTATCGCATTGCAGGGTTAGTTTGGTTTCAATAAATTGCTTTTCTGCTTTGCACTTGGTGGTTTTTACAGTTTTGTTTTTGCTGACGTTGGCGAATGGGGATGATCTGTGAGATAAATTGGTCGAGCAAATCTTTTATGTACAGTGAGATAAGTATTTCATCCCTTGCTGATTTTGTTAGTTTTACTACTAATAACACATTAAGGTCCGGAAGTGGCCTAGAGAGTATCTGAACAATAACCCTATAATAATCCTATGGAGGGAACTGAAGCTCAAGCTCCCATCTCATCGAACATCTGTGCACTCGCAATCTGTCGGATTTGGAGTGCTTTTGCAAGGAGGAGTGAACAAATATTGCCACATCAACATGTGTCACACTCTTACCCAAAAAAAGATTGAGTGCTGTGATAAAAGTCAAAGTTGCTGTTTCTTGATGTATTGCTTTTTCTTCTCCTCCACTCCTCCAGTCCAGTCCTTAATACATCACTGCTTGGGAGCATCATTGACACAAACGGAGCAATATTGACACATTCATTTGGTTGTCAAGCATTTGTACATGATCATGTCAAAATGGACCACAGTACATTTTGATGATAGAAAAAAAAGACATTTCAAAAAGGGCATTTGTTTGTCCAGTAGGGCAAAGGGCCACTAAGCACCACCTCGTCCATATCTGCACACCCCCATGCCTACCAATACTTGTCTTGCTAAGTCTGCCGTTGACTTGGATGACTTGCCCTTGACTTCTTTTGCTCAACACTTTCAGAGGTCCTGGCCAGCAACTGGGGGCATGGGCTTGTTTGAAACGTCTTAACCTACTCCAAATATAGCCCAAATGTCCCCCAATGTATGCTACTGTATATCATCAGACACCAATAACTGTTGGGCTGATATTTGGAAAAGGTTAAGATGTGTCAAAATATGATAAGTCTTCGGGTACTGAGGGTGGCATGAGCTATACAACTGCATGTTGAAAATGGCCGGAATTCTCCTTTAAATTACCAAGTATACGTCTTTTTGGGATAAAAGCTTCCCTTTAATGCTATGCATGCAATATGTGCTATCCAAGCATTCGTGTGCGTGTGCGTGTACACTGTGTGTGTGTTAAATGCGAGGCATCGTAATGCCATCAGAGTGTAATTATTTTTTCCAATCAGCACTCAGGGGCCTTAATAGGTTTCCTTTGGTCGCTAGACAAAGAGTGTTCATTTCCTTAGACTGTCATTATCAAACCCAAACCATTAGTGCTCACACACTCACACACACACACACACACACGCACACATCACCGTCCCATACTATTAGTGTGCCCATGCATAAACACTCACACACACACACACACACACACACACACACACATCCCCGTCCCATACTATTAGTGTGGCTGGCCATGCACAAACATACACACGCACACATCTTGTGTGACCACCCTCAGAGACACTCCACCTACCCCTTCCATACACTATATATACAGATACACACAGACGCACGCACACACACACACACACACACACTGAGACTCTCACAGACACATGGCACAGGCAGAGTGGTAAATCCAGTATAACCGTAGCAAATTTTAGCACACATACCTGTACACACACACACACACACACACACCCTCAGTTCCGCTCCATCTCTGAAATACACTGTCACACTCGACCCCAAGGCATGAATTTGTGTCTGCAGCTCATCCTGACCCTGCTTTGTCTGCATGGTAAGTGGCATGTGTGTATTGGGTGTATGTATGCATGTGAGTGTGCATGTGTAAATGTATGGTTATTGTGTTTTTCACTGTTTTCACAGAGCTACTGAGAAGAGATTTACAGTAGAAGAGTTTCGCAGTGGGAGATTTTTTTTCAGTAAAGCCGGTTGAACAGTGTTTTTTAACATTGGAGTCGGAACCAGTGTTCTCAAGTCTAACTCTTTGGGAGTGAGACTCACTAATTTTGGGCCGTTCTCACTCTATCTCACTCCACACTTTGTGTTTCTTCCCTCCATGGAACATCCATGAGGCGAATATTCCAAATCAATAACACCACTATTGCATAGCTATACAATAGCCTAATCGGATCTTTTGGGAAGGGCTAAGTTATGTGCATCCAAAATCACACCCACGCTTTTGTGCAACGATACTTTTACGCCGTACATTAGTGTGAAATCATTGTAATGGCAGTGGAAAGAGTATTAGCCAAGCTTTTTGTAAATTGACACATTCATGAGAAAAAGAGCCAGTGGATCATTGATGAGAAGCTTTTGGGAGGCAGCCGCTGTGTGTCAGTACACTGGTTAGCCCCCGCCTCCAAAAACTGTCATTCTCAGCCCTGGTCAAAACTTGAGAGCCCTGGTTGGAACTCCTTCTTCGGGGGTTGTCTGGAAATTCAAATGGGGTCGCCTGGTGTGAACAAAAGAATACTGATATATATTACTAATTATTATAACAAAATAACTAAATAAAATTGAGATTGACTAAAAACCTGAAAAAATATTGAATGACACTATACTATTATTATTATTATTATTATTATTATTATTATTATTATTATTATTTAATTATGACAGGGACCTCCTGACCAGTTATGTGGCCTCCAAAACCTTAGCAGCGCCGAAACATGTGCATTTTTTAGAATGGGGGACAAATTATGGATTTTTAGATGAAAAGTTGATTATACTACCATGTTTTATTGATTATATGTGAGTGTTCAGTTGCCTCTCATGAATCAAACCCACACTGTGGATGTGACACTCAGGGCAGTCATGGGTGAGCGGTTAGGGCGTCAGACTTGCATCCCAGAGGTTGCCGGTTCGACTCCCGACCCGCTAGGTTGGTGGGGGAGCAATCAACCAGTGCTCTCCCCCATCCTCCTCCATGACTGAGGTACCCTGAGCATGGTACCGTCCCACCGCACTGCTCCCAATGGGGCGCCACTGAGGGCTTCCCCCTTGCACGGGTGAGACATAAATGCAATTTCATTGTGTGCAGTGTGCAGTGTTCACTTGTGTTCACTTGTGTGCTGTGGAGTGCTGTGTCACAATGACAATGGGAGTTGGAGTTTCCCAATGGGCTTTCACTTTTTCTTTCACATGTGTAGACTAGTGTTTCTCAACAGGGGCTCTAAAGCCCCCAGGGGTCGTTGGGGAGCCCTGTTGAGAACGATACAGTTGAGAGGGGGCGATAGTAAGTTGCCATTGAGGGGCATTAGTCCATTTTATTTTTTAATTCCGTGGGGGGTGGTTAGCAGCCTTATGCTGAGGTCAAAGGGGTGTTGGGAGGCTTATGATGAGGTTCAGGGTTCATAGTTCAAAAAATGTTGGGAACCACTGGTGTAGACTATTTGTGTTTGTGTGTGTGTGTGTGTGTGTGTGTGTGTGTGTGTGTGTGTGTGTGTGTGTGTGTGTGTGTGTGTGTGGGCGGGCGGGCGTACGTGCGTGTGCAGCTGGTGCATGGGCTAAGGACAAGTGTAGTTGGCAGGACGTGCTTGACCATTTGAACTTGACGTCCAATAAGGATAAGCTGATCTTGACGCGACCCGGCGAAGACTGGAGGATTCCCATCACCGTCTATCTGGACGTCTATTTCTTCGCTATTACGGCTGTAGGCTGCATATTACATTAAATTGCATTGCAGTTAGCGTATTTAGGTACAGGCTATTGGCTACTGCCCATGCCTATTTCTACACTATTCAGCAGAGATGTGGACTTGTGACTAGTGACTTGGCCTTGAGTCAGACTTGAGTCACAAATGACTTGACTTGAGAATTTACTTGGCCATATTAGGAATGATTTGTGACTTGACTTGACTGGTACGGTATTGTGACGTGCAAATTAGTGACTTGGTCCCATCTCTGATATTCAAGCTATGGTCCACTCCATATACTTGTATGACATCATATTACATTACGTAACTAACACTTAAAGTTATTTACGGTAGGTATTTAGGTGCATGTTTATTTCTACGCTATTCACGCTATTGTGGTCCATAAATTACATTGCAGTACATTTGCTAACGCTTTCAGTCACACATATGCAGGGTATCGGTTACAGCACGTCTACTTCTAAACTTTCCAGGCTGTGGTACTAAATCATATTAAACAAAGCAGATGTTTTTACCCATTCATACATAGCATTACACTACATTAGAGTTGCATACATGGTTCTGCAAACCTCCACCAGGAGGGCTTAGCTCCACACATCAAGACTAGATCAGCTCTGAGGTGTGTGTGTGTGTGTGCATGTGCGTGTGTGTATTCGTGTGTCTGTGTGTGCGTGCGTGCGTGCGTGTGTGCACGTGCGTGCGCGCGTGTGTATGTTTGCGTGCGCGCGTGTGTATGTTTGCGTGCGCGTGTAATGTGCACATCTGCAGGAAGATGACACCCAAACCTTCACACCGTACATATGGATTGAGGCTGTGAGTATCTCTTTTCCTCTATTTCCTCTCCCTCTCTCTTTTCTCTCTTTTCCTGCTTCCTGTATTTCTTAATGCTCTCTTCTTCTCTTCTTCGCTGTGTTTCCCATATATTGATTTAAAAAATGCTGTCTGGACATTTTTGGACAATTGTATGTACAGTACACAACTTGGACACTTGTAGTCTACCAACGGCAATGCAATGCTCTAATTCCATTTAACTGTATTTTAAAAGTGCTAGATTGGATAGCAGTGCCACTTAAAATTGTCCAGTGGTTAAAGGGACACTGTGTGAGATTTTTTGTTGTTTATTTCCAGAATCCATGCTGCCCATTCACTAATGTTACCTTTTTCATGAATACTTACCAACACCATCAAATTCTAAGTATTCATTATGACTGTAAAAAATGCACTTTTCATACATGAAAAGGGAGATCTTCTCCATGGTCCGCCATTTTGAATTTGAATTTCCAAAAATAGCCATTTTTAGCTGCAAAAATTACTGTAATTGGACCATACTAGAAAATATTTGTTTATTACTTCGTAAACTTTCATGCAAAGATCAAATTTGGCAATAGGCAGCCCAGTTTCAATGAGCAGCATAGTTGCAGTACCTTTTTTAACCATTTCCTGCACAGTGTCCCTTTAAAACAATTATGTGATGAAAGACATGCTGCCAATCAACAAAATGTGTATAACAATACAATTAACAATGTGACCAGTATGTATAGCAACCAGTGGGCGCCAATAAGTGAATTTGCACATTACAGTAGGGCCTGCGGCATGAATCACATTGTCCAATCCCACAATGGCAGGTGTAGGTTAATTAGGTGACATAGCCTACTTATAAAACAGACACATTGCCGGTTCAATTCTCACCTATGGTATGTATACATCTGAATGGATTACACCACATCATGACACATTACAACAAAGTGACCTCTTTGGCAGAGGTCTGCACTCTCTGAGGGCATTTATAGTTCCTGATGTTTCCTGTCACTTGACTGCAGACATGGGCCAATAAGCTGCTCTCCTGGCAGCCAGACCAGTTCTGTGGGATCGAGGAGGTGTCTGTTCCTCGGGAGTTGCTATGGAAACCGGATCTGTTTCTTTACGAGACGTAAGTGCCATGTGGCTGCCTGTCTACCTGTCAGCCTGTCTGTCTGTCTGCCAGTCTGTCTGTCTACCCTGTCGGCCTGCCCCTGCTGGAGAACCCTTAAAAGTTCTCAGAGGAACCTATATGAGACAAAATATTTCTTGGAAAAAACTGTGTTCGTAGAGCAGTGGTTTTCAAAGTAGGGCCCGTGGACCCTAGGGGGGCCTAGAGGGCCGCAGCAGGTTGCCAGAGCCGGTCTCTGTTCTGTCAAATCAAGCATGGTAATGGGACTGACATGGTTTGGTGCAGCATGAATGCCGTCAGCATTTGGAAGTTGAATTTCACCAAAAGAAACATGCATGTCAACATGCACTTTGACTACTGAAAGAGATCATGATCCACTCTATGGGAGTTTAGGGCTGGACAGGGATATAAGACAGGGTCAGGCATTTTCAGTGGAGACTAGTCCACCAGGCATCAGAGAGACAATGAAGCATATGATGACATTTAAGTAATCTAATATGAGCTATGTTGACAGCCAAAACGCTACATTTATATCTCATTGGCTGTGTCTCAAATGACGCACTTTTGTCAGTACACTGACATTCAGTGCAAAGTGCACACAGTGCACTGAGGTCTTTAGTACATATAGTGTTGTGGAAAAATTTGAGCACTATGCACTGTGCCCTCGCTGGAAGTGACGGCTGAGCATGGCATTAGCTCGCCAAAATATGAGATGGTTACTGTTTACAATGCACAGCGTCTGGTGCTTGTATTTGCATGTCCTTCACCCCAAAGGACAACAATCACAAATGCAATACTTTGGTTGGCATGAAAAGGTTGGTGTCCCATCAACATAACTAACAGAATTAGGAGACTGTTGACCAAACTCTTCTACTGAAATGAATGCCACATTTCCTCCGTGTAATTGTCAACATGGCCGCTGTTTAGTGCGTGCAGTGTCCATCATTCAAGCACTGCATTTTTCCGCCATTGTTAGGGGATCATCCTGGCACTTTCAGTGCACTGGCTCAACTGAAATTTTCATCGTGAGCGCCCTAGGCACTGAAAAACAGTGCCTGAAGTGCACAAGTGCAGCATTTGAGACACAGCCACTGTCTTGGAGACTGTCATGAACAGAATTCACTGTGTACCATATGGCAATCCAGCCATGGATTTGAACTTAGTGTCTACTCACTTTTGTGATGTGCACTTTCAGACATTAATTTTAATTTGAGTGAACAATACATTGAAGCGGCTATATAAGCCAATGTGTAAAAAAGGATCATGATCTCAGAAATTGCTGGAAAAAAGCATGTCACATCAGACATGGAGTCAAGGGATAGTGTGAGCAATGTTGAAACAGGATGTTGAAAAGAGGCACTGCCACTAAAGGCCTGGGTGTGTCTTGTCAAACACACAACAGCCACATTAGGCGCAAACAACATTATAGAGGAAAATGCTCAAATGGCACTTAACCATTATAGGGCACTTAACGTACTGGTACATTTCCAATGTTCTCCATACTCTGCTCCATAGCTACAGCCTATATCTAATTTGCTGAGAAGGAACAACTGTTTCTCAAAACCATCGTGGTGTGTGTTTATTTAATTAATTCTGCTAAATTCTGTCTTGCGATCTTATTTTTTAACCTATACTGATATTAAGCTGATATTGTACTTTGATATTGTACTTACGATATTTTAAGATTTGGAATGTGTGATTGTGTTTTGGACTCCAGTTTGGAGGTTTACTTTTTCTCTGGTGTGTCTGTGATCTACTGTGTTATGTACGTAGTTCTCGGCAGTAACTTAGCTGGTTGAAATTTCCCATGGCTAAGTGTTTGGCAATAACGTTGCCATTCTGTGCCATATTCCATTCCATTCCTATTCCATATTCTATGCTGGTGCATTTATTACCTAAGCAGCATACATTCCTACCCTTTTGACAGGAAGTGATGTAATGTTTGTCCACAGGACGGAGCGTTCCCAGGACATCACAGGAAGTCCCTACATCATGCTGAAGCACGACGGCACGGTTGTCCTTGACGGCACTCGGAAGGTCGTCTCCACCTGTGCTATGGACGCATATAAGTTCCCCTTCGACAGCCAGAACTGCACCTTCACATTCATCTCGGCCATTCACTCAGGTAGACCACAAGAATTCAATTCAATTCGATTTCAATTCATTAGGGCCCATGTAATTCAAACATATAGGTTGCCATTTCATGCATTGTACCAAAGTTAGACTTAAGCTTACATCTGCAGTCCCTTTCAGGACATTAAACATCAAAAACATGAATATACACATGAATACAATAAATAAATCACTCATACACATATACAATAAACAAATCACTCACATTAGTGTCCACTACAGTCCAACCAAAACAAAATCGTCAGTAACTGATAAATGATAAAAGGAACGGTCATGCAATTCATGTTTTAACATTTCAAAACCGTTCCAGTCATTCTAGAGTTTTAACAGTGTCTCTATCTCGAAAGCCCTTGAAGACTTTGTTTTGTTTTGAAATTACGGAAGATAAGCAAGCAAGCAATAAATAGGACTTAAGGATTCCAGTAAGTGGGACTTGCTGGGGCCCACTTAATAAATAACTCAGGTAGAACATAACATCAGTCCCTGAGCACTACACTGGTCTTTCTCTCCTCTCTCTCTCTATCACTCGGTCTCTCTCTCCCTCTCTCTATCCCTCATTCCCTCTCTCCTTCCTGACATCCAGATAGTACAGCAGTTGAGCCCCCTCATATGAATGCATGAAGCCCCCTTTGTTTGCTCCTTACAGCAATCATTTAAAATGCGGTGATATCCTCAATTTGACCTTGGAGAATGTTAACCCCTTAGCGCAGAGCCTACATGTATGTAATAACCTTACTGTCACTAAAATTGTAATGATGATGTCTTAATCTGTTATTTAAAGGGACACTGTGTGAGATTTTTGTTGTTTATTTCCAGAATTCATGCTGCCCATTCACTAATGTTACCTTTTTTCGTGAATACTTACCTCCACGATCAAATTCTAAGTATTCATTATGACTGGAAAAATTGCACTTTTCATACATGAAAAGGGGGATCTTCTCCATGGTCCGCCATTTTAAATTTCCAAAAATAGCCATTTTAAGCTGCAAAAATGACTTGACTTGGACCATACTAGAAAATATTTGTTTATTACTTGGTAATCTTTCATGTAAATATCAAATTTGGCGATAGGCAGCCCAGTTTCAATGAGCAGCATAGTTGCAGTACCTTTTTTGACCATTTCCTGCACAGTGTCCCTTTAAGGCTGTCGATACTGTCATAGCAATGTCGTTATGATGTAGTTGAGTATTTTCAGCAAATAGTGAATAGTCCCGCCAGCAACCCCATCTGCAATGAGAGGCTACGGTCATCAATATGACTATTATTGTCAGCCAAAATGAGTGTATTTGAGAATTTATATGTGATTCCTGCGTGCTGAACATTTCCATGTTTCTAGGCACTGGTGACCTTTCAAATCTCAAGGTCATCAGAGGTCATATTGAACTTACCTCCTCCATCTTTAAAGTGTTACAATTTCAACGTGAATCATATCTGTGAAGACAAGGAGCTGTGCCTGGTTCCCTCGTCCAACTCGTCTATGGTGACCTTGAAGAGCCGCAACATGTCCAGCACAGACGAATGGGAGTTCATCAATGCTACTGTGGAAGCCAAGACCCTCAGCTACCAGGAAGGGATGTGGAGTGCAATTGTGTATACGGTAAATAATAATAATAATAATAATAATAATAATAATAATAATAATAATAATAATAATAATAATAACTAGACTGCATTTTCTCGCAGAAAAGTTAGTATGCTTGCCCATCATGCATGCGTTGCCCTTCACGCATGTGTTGCACTTCCAACTTTGACCTCTTGATGGCCCCTACATCGTTTGAGGTAGGCTACCCCTGTGAAAAGTACAAGCTGCACTCGGCAGACCGAGCTGCACGTTCAGGCATTTGAATGGACTGTTTTGAGTGGGTCTGCTGAACGAATGCATCATAGAAGAATAATAACGATAAAAAAACGGTCGGATAACAATAGCCAAGCATGATAGGCATTAGACAAGCATACTAAAAACTAGATTGCATTCTCGCAGAAAATGCTGGAAGCGGGCTTGCCTTTTGGGGCAGAGCTGAGCAGTTTTATTTTTGATATCTCTATACCTAAATCAAAAACAAACTACTATTGTAAAAACAAAGCCATCCACCCAGTCAGAAGTTATGGGCCAAACAATACAGCCATCTTGAAAGTGTTGTAGCTCCGCGTTTTGGGTCTGAGTGGGATTCAAACTCACAACCTCCATATCTCTAATCCAGCACCTTTATCATTGAGCCAAGCAGCTGGCTGTCATAAACATTCCAGCAAGACAATATCACATTGCATTGAAGAGCTGAACAATAGACTTCTAGAATGGTACGTGCTCGTTAAGAATAGAATGTTGAGAGAAAGTGACAGTTGAGATGGAACCTTTTATTGGCAGCACCTGTTCTGATGGACTGTATGGCAGTTAGTATTGTACTCTAAGGCAGAGGGCAGAATCACAACAGTTTCTAGTTTTTACCTTGCTGTTGTTAATTTTTTTTAAAAAGAATTGGCACATGTCCTGCTCATAGATTGGAGTCATATCCGTGATCTTTCTAACAGTCGTTGAATGAAGCTTATACTATAGGTTAAACGGTTCAGTAACAAATTGACCTCTTGTGGAAGATGCGCTGACCTCTTAAGAAAGGCACTTCAAAAACGAATAGGAAAAGCCATTGGGCCAGCCCAGCAATTTTTATACAACTGCCATTTAAAAAGTAATGGAAATTGGGACGTGATCTTTTCACCGTTTGGAGTCATCTTCTAGAGCTCGCTAAAAATGCTTCAACTAAACTTCTAGGTGAAAGTGTTGATGTTTTATTAACGAAAAGGCCTCCTACACAGAGGCGCAACTACTCTTTTCTGGGGGGGTATGCAAGAACAATTTTGGTGTGCCCCCTCCCCAAAAAAAACGCTAAATAATTATTTGGCGCCCTCCAACGCCCTCTCTTTGGCGCCCCCTCTCTCTGGCGCCCCCCTGCAACGCATATGTCGCATATACTGTAGTTGCGCGCGCCCCTGCTCCTACACTCTGATCTGTAGAGTGGACGGAGCTCTCTCCCTGAAGGTTCTACCATTGTTTTCTATGGGGACCCAAACACAAAATCGCCAAAAACGGAAAAACGACAAGAGACACGGACACGGACACGCTATATCAGAACAAATGATCTTCAAGCCGAGCCGGTCGTTTTAGTGTTTGAACGGTGTCTCTATCTCGAAAGGCCTAGGAGGAGATCCATTTTCTTACAGCCCTGCAGAAGAGAAGCAAGCAAGCAAGAAACTGTACTTAGGGATTATAAGTGGGACTTGCTCTGCAAGCCCGCTTAATAACATGCCTAGATATAACTCAGCATGTGGAGTGAATAGTGTAAGCTTATTCGGTAAATAAGAAAGTACAGCCCTGCCACTGCCAGTGTGGCATACATGTAAAGTTGTTGCCTGTAAATGCGTTCATGAGTGTGTGTGTGTGTGTGTGTGTGTGTGTGTGTGTGTGTGTGTGTGTGTGTGTGTGTGTGTGTGTGTGTGTGTGTGTGTGTGTGTGTGTGTGTGTGTGTGCACGCATGTCTCTGTGTGTTATAGATCAGCATCCGCAGGGTGTCCCTGCTGCATGTGCTGACCTTCATCTTGCCCATCCTCTTCCTCCTAATTCTGGACGTCGCCTCCTTCTTCATGTCGGACACACGCGGGGAGAAGATGGGATTCAAGGTCTCATATTTGTATTCTATATTCCATACAAATAACAGCAAACAAATGTATGGACATTAGCTGTGGGAGTGATAATTATATTGTAATGTTGCTGGTGTCCTGTAAAGCTACTGGTATAGTTCATGCCAGTACTGTCGCCAACCAACATGAACACCATTAATTATGTCATTGAAGAGACCCGACTAGTTATGGTGGCCCGCGGCCATTTGCCAAAAAAATGCAATCTCTCTTATAAACAGCAAAGAGCACAGTTCCAAAAATATGGGGACAGTGCCTACATCTGAATACAAAAAAAGACTGTATGTACTGTATGTATTTCTCACGATGATCAGCAGTCTATCAGCAGCAACCATCAGTTGTGGTAGATGGAGAAAAACTTGATGTGGTTGATCATTTTAAATATCTTGGGGTAACCTTTGACTCTTGTCTCAATTTTAAACAACATGTTAAAAAAGTAACACACAAAGTGAAAGTGAGTTTGTCTCATTTTAAACACATCAGACCTTTTCTACCAATGGAGGCTGCAAAGCTTTTTATGCATGCAATGATATTTAGTCATATTTCTTACTGCTACTCAACATGGTCACACACATCAGAGAGCACTCTAAAACCAATTAAGTCTCTCTTTAAGAGATCACTCTCTTCAAGAGTTCTTGATAAAAAGCCCATATGTCACCACTACTGCAACATTGTCAAGAAATATCAACTACTGCACTTTGATAGCTACCAGCTGTTTCTTGATGTCTGTCTCATTTTTAAGGTTTTGAATGGGCTAGCTCCTCCACCATTACAAGAGTTCATTGTCAACTTTAACACCTTCAAAGCCAATCTTAAACAGTGGCTGAAAATCAGATATGCACCCATTAATTATTAGAGTTAACATTTGTTTTGCTTTCACATTTATTTTTGATTTTTTTACTTGTATATTTACTTTACTTTTACTTTTTAAATTTGTCATGTACCCAATGTTAGTTTCGTGTGTAGGCCTAAATGTCCTCTGTCATGCAGTAGGCTAGGCTAGTTTATTTTCTTGTTATGTGTTTTAGTGTGAGTAGGCTACCTAGGACAACAGATGAAATTTAGCATCTAAGTCTGGCATTTTAATATTGAAGCTCTCAAGCTGATGTATTGATTAATTTGCATTGTCCTATCCAAATAAACAAATGAATGAATGAATGAACATAAACTAAGTATTAGCCAGCATTAGCTTAGCATTAACACTAATTAGCAGCTGGGCGTTCCAAGACAGTGGCCTAGTGTGGTTCCTGTCCCTAGGTGCTGTCCAGGGGTAGCCCATTGTCTCCCTCCTTTACTTTCAAAAAGGGATTTTTTTCAGGTCAGGCAGATACCACTATAGTTGTTAGCTAATGCTAGAAGAATATAAAATTGTTGGTAACCTTGTGGCTGCATTTTGAATTACTTTTTCTTTTCAAGGTCACGGTGCTGCTGGCCATGTCAGTCCTGCTGCTCATCCTCAACGACACACTACCCAGCAAACCCAGGAGGACACCCCTCATAGGTCACACACACACACACACACACACACACACACACACACACACACACACACACACACACACACACACACACACACACACACACACCCACACACACACACACACACACACACACACACACACACACACACACACACACACACACACACACACACACACACACACACACACACACACACACACACACACACTAAACATTTTAGCAAAAGAAATGAGTGACCAGCCTAGCATGCCTGCCTAGCAACCAATAAGAAAGTGGCATAAAACACCCCACCCCACACACCCCTACAGGGTCATTAATATGCAGTAGGCAATCAGTATGTGTACGTATATGCAGGAGATAAACTATGTAATATATACGTATCTAAACCCCTTAGCGCACAGCCTTTGTTATAACCTTACTGTCACCAAAATTATAATGGCTATGTCTAAATCTGTTACTTAAAGGGTGATGCCACTATTTTGGGGCTTAATACAGTTAAAATCGTTGGCTGGGGTTTATAAAGGTGGTAAAGTGTCTTATTTTTCATGTTAAGCGTTGTCTTGTTTTAAGACAAGTTAAAAGAGGTAGTATGTCGCTATGTCAATGGATCCGTGTAGCATTGCTACCCCAAAATAGTGGCATACCCCTTTAAGGCTCTCAGCAATGTCATAGCAATGTTATTATGATGTAGTTGAGTAGAAAATAGTGAATAGGCCCGTCAGCAACCCCATCTGAAGTAAAAGGCTACTAGATACTACTCTACTCTATATATAATACCTTAACATGTGTCCTGACCTGTGCTCTGCTCTGTCCAGCTGTGTATGTCATCATATCGTTTGGCTTCATGCTGCTGAGTCTGCTGGAGAGTATCCTGGTGGGCTACCTGATAGACAGCGGAGAGACCCAAGGCTGTGATACCTCCCGGTGGTGCAATATGGAGAAGGGTGTCGACCCACAGCAGGGTGACACAGGAGATGGTATGCAGCACAGTGCAAGACCACACTTCATACACACACCGCCACACACACTGACACTAGCTTTGCAACATGACAAAGCAAATACATTGGCTACGTTTAGATGAGCCATTTAATTCAGAATTAACTCACTTTTATTCTGAATAAAGCTTAATTCAGCTTTGAAAAAGTCGAGTGAACACATCACAATTTGGAATTAAATGAAAGATCAAAGTAAACTCGACGAAACTATTTAATTCTGAATTATTCATTCTGAATTAAAAATGTCAGGTAAACTTAGCCAATATCACCCTAAGAACGGCATGACGTGGGCACAACGCAATGTCCCCAAGAGAATGCCGTCACAACATGTCATGACAACATAGCACATTATCACTCTGACAACAACATAAGACCTTGACAAGACATTATCACAATGGCAGTGGCATCACAACATTAGGGCAGTCATGGGTGAGCGGTTAGGGTGTCAGACTTGCATCCCAGAGGTTGCCGGTTCGACTCCCGACCCGCCAGGTTGGTGGGGGGAGTAATCAACCAGTGCTCTCCCCCATCCTCCTCCATGACTGAGGTACCCTGAGCATGGTACCGTCCCACCGCACTGCTCCCCATGGGGCGCCACTGAGGGCTGCCCCCTTGCACGGGTGAGGCATAAATGCAATTTTGTTGTGTGCAGTGTTCACTTGTGTGCTGTGGAGTGCTGTGTCACAATGACAATGGGAGTTGGAGTTTCCCAATGGGCTTTCACAACATGAAAACAACATATCTCTGACAACTCTGCTTATGCCTCTGCATAACATCTTGACAACACAACACAACATCACTCTGCAGCATTATAACATGACACATCACCCTGACAACAGCCTTACACCTTCACAACACAACACAACACAACACAACACAACACAACACAACACAACACAACACAGCACAGCACAGCACAGCACAGCACAGCACAACACAACACAACACAACACAACACAACACAACACAATCCAGACAAAAGCATCACAACCTGACAACACAATACTGCAATGACCTGACCCTGACAATGACATGCTATCTTTTCAACTCAAGATCACCACAACATGACAAACAAAACATCTCTCTGGCAATGGCATAACACCTTAACAACGTCATGCAACGCCATGATATCTTTGATAGCACGTGATGACAATATCACAATATGACAGCACAATTATACATTGATAATGGCATAACTCTGTGACAACACATCAACATTGGGTAGGAATGGGTACTACATGTTGAAGTACTGTATTATAGCCTACTTTATGCACTTTGGTGAGTTTTGAACTGTTTTTATATGGGCTTTATAAATAAGACTTACCTGCGAAATGTGAATGAATGGAGAAGGGGGCTCCCCTCTTTTTTTGTCAATTTTATCAACTGATTTTAGTAGTATGATTTGTATAATTTGTGTGAAATATGATTTCATCCTGACATTTCAAATCTGGTCCTTGATTGATGTGTCACTTCATATTCTCACAGTTTTAGTCCATTTTTGGCAGAGCTGGGCGAGTTCTCCATTGACTGAAGGCACCTACACTACCTACACAAGATGGATGCTGCACTTGCCGTTTTCCAGTGCTGTAGGGAATTGCCTTGCTCACCTCTAATCTAATGTTCTACCTCTATGGTTTGTGATATGTTTGTCGGGGCAGGAAACAGGAAGTCTGTGGACGAGGTCATTTGTGTGGCCAATGGAGAATGTCAGCAGGAGGCCACACCCATGACAGAGAACACCGAGAAGTATGAGAGGGGCGACCCTGTACCCCTCCAGAGGGATGAGGGGGGCGACTATGTACCTCTCCAGCGGGATGAGGGGGGCGACCCTGTACCTCTCCTCCTGCGCCTCATCCTCCAGGAGCTCCAGAGGGATGCACAGCAGAACCAACCCCCCATCCAGAACCGGAACTCTGTGGTGCGCTACATCAACACCACTTTCTTCATACTCTACCTGCTCTCCATCTCCATCTTCCTCCCCACCCTCTTCCTCACCTGGATGGCTTAAACAGGCAGGGGAGATTAAAGGTGCAGTGTGTAAGTTGTAGTTTACTTCCAGAGTTCATGCTGCCCATTCACAAATGTTACATCTTCTGTGAATGCTTAGGTATCTGTTGCGCTTAGTGCTTGGAAATTGAATGTTGGTCGCAAAATCAGCTGGTTGCGATGTCCAATTAAATATTATTACAATTAAATAGGCCTATAGAATGTGAGTGAGTGAAAATTAGTTTAAGTAATATATTCACTTTTTTATGTCCAAACGGCGTGAAACTTTGCGCTGCAACCCGCCGTACCACCGCCAAGTCACCTTCCAACTTTGAGATCTTTTGGTGCTGTGCTGTGGGAGTTATGTTTGTCAAAGAGATACAATCGCGGAAATACAGACAGACGTTTCTTGAATTATTACCTAGATAGATGCTGCTCTCATTATTTTGCGTATCCTTAAATTCGAGTCCTGTGACATCATCAGACCTGGGAAATAAATGGTGATTAGAAGCTCACAGAGGGCTATGGCCAGTAGGGTGCATCAAACCCCCCTATGACAAAACATTGCCTAAGCTGTATAGTCAATGTCCAGTAAAAAACATGCAGTGCAAAATATTTTGAAATTTGGATGAAGACTGTTGGCTCACCAGCCTCATGAAAATAAAAAATAATAGTGATTGCATGTCAGGGTAAAATTCCATAGGCCTATGCATACGTATACTGCATACTGTATGCCGTGTTGCCAGATGTGTGTGGCCATTTCCAACCCAAACGATGCTCAAAAACCGCCAAGAGGCACTAAATGCTGCCCACTTTGAACCAAACTGTATTGATTTCTTTGGCCATACATATACAGAAAAACCTGCCCAATGCCAGTTTTTGACCATTTTACCTGCAGACGGCCATCCCAAGCAGCCCAATTGGAGGGTATCCGCATAATCTGGGAACACTGACCGTATCTCCTGACACTAGCATCCCCTAGCTATGCATGCACATACTGCACATCTCCTCAAAAAAAGTGTTTCTGTAAAACTTTAATATCACTACTATATGATATATCATTAACTTTCCATATTCATACCTCAACGTGCTCATATCATTATTATATTATAAACTTTCTATGTTCATATTACTATTATATGATATGTTATAAACTGTCACTATATGATATGTTATACATTTTCTATAAGCTACCCATAACTCTGTTGACTTGTCACCTACATCAGTGTTTCCCAACCTTTTTTGTCTCACGTACCCCCTAAGCCTCTTAGTTGTGCCATGAGTACCCCCTAATTCATGTTCTATATCGCTTCTCTCTCCTGATGTCACTGCTCCATACATTTGTTATAATAATAACATTTTTCCGAGTACCCCCTGCAGTGTGCTCGCGTACCCCTAGTGCAGGGGTCGGGAACCTTTTTGGTGGAGAGAGCCATAAACGCCCATTTTTTTTAAAATATTTTTTTGTGAGAGCCATACCATTTTCGCCATTATTTCTAATGCTAATTGTCATGCACAGAAGGGAATAAAAGTAACGCTTGCATTGGGGACAAGAAGGGAGAGCTAACGAAAGAAGAACTAAAACTACTTGTAGATGTGCATTTAAGAAGCCACGCGCATGCATTACCTTAAGTTTCTATCTTTTATGCATCGGAGTTGCCAATGAGCAATGAGAATGACGGAGGTGCTTCTATTCTAGCCATCAGACAGACACAGGGAAGGTGCATGAGGAGGGAGGGAGAGAGAACTTCAAGACAGGATGCTCATCTTGGTCACGCTGACAATAGTTAACATTTTACAGTTGATATGTGGCTGACATGTCTATTTTTAGTAATTCGCGAAAATGCGCTACAAGCGCGTCCCTTACCGACATGCGTCCCCAATACAGAACGCATGATTTAACCGCCAAATAGGCTACAGGGCGATTCCGTATTTCAAGGGACGAATGGCAACCCTACGTTTGCCTTCGCATTGTGGCACCAGTTATCTCGCAATCACACTAAACTGGGAAAGACTTACGTCAGTTGATTCAGCAAAAGTTCTTCCTGTAATCGAGGGAGAAGTACAGCGCTGCATTTATATCCCTCACTTGCGTTTCCTCCACTTGATTTGCCATCATAATGGCACGGTCGTGAACAGTTTCTTTGTTTTGGATACAACCGTTAGCCAGCTGAACTTTAGGTAAAGCATTACGGATGGAATGTTATCTCACACGACACGACCCAGCGCTGGCACGGCATTGTCCAATAAAAAAACGCGTTTTTCATATCTGTACAGTAGCCTTCGTCGAAGGCCTGTGCTTGGCTCAGCTGATCGGACCTGGGATGGATTAAATGCGCGATCATACTTTATATTTTGAATATTATCTTAACTTTTCGATTTCAGTAGGTCCATTTTTAATTTAGTGCCGTAACAAAATTATTCATGGCTTATTGAGTAAACAAATGACAGGTTTGTCCGAGAGCCACATGCAGTTCCCAAAAGAGCCACATGTGGCTCGCGAGCCATAGGTTCCCGACCCCTGCCCTAGTGGTACACGTACCCCTGGTTGGGAAACACTGACCTACATGATTGAGAATTAGCAGACATACTATACTATATACTAGTATATACTATATACTATTGTATGTATTCAGTCATCCTGGTAACTTATGGTGCTTGCTATTCTGCCCTACAAAGCAAAAAGGCAGTAACTGTGCAGAGCTCCAAACTGAGTAAAATGACTTTAAAATGATACTTCAATCCAGTCTATGTAGTTTTGGGGAGATTATTGACATGCAGTAGTGTTGTTGCTTTATATTGCCACCCTTTATGCAGGTGAATCATTTTATTTGAATTTAAACTATGATATATATGTTATTAAAGTAAAAGTAACTCATTTTCGACAACAACGCAGTTGCTGCCTTTTTGCTTTGTAGGGCAGTATTGTGTAAGTGTCACAAATTACCTCTATCACATAGGCCTACTTATGTAGTCTACATACAGTACTGTGACTACAGAGAACAGGTGTTGCAGTTGTAGCCACTGCAGCATTGTATGGAGGGGGTTTCTTGTGCATGTGTGTCTGTGTGTGCATGTGTTTCTGTCCTGTGAAGTTACCATATGTTGTCCTATATTTCGTGGAGTTGTTGAAGAACAATGTGTCCAACAGTAATTTCACAGAGTGTGTATTGTGAACGAAAAAAGAAATATGCACACCGTAAAAAGCTTCCTTGTTTTATTGGATGAAAACACTTCATCAGGTGTCTGTAACGTGTAGATCTAATAGAGACTGTAGGAGATAGAACCCTCATCCATTCATACATCACACATTATACGAAGATATATACATAGTTTGACTTTTAAAGGGACACTGTGTGAGATTTTTAGCTGTTTATTTCCAGAATTCTTGCTGCCCATTCACTAATGTTACCTTTTTCATGAATACTTACCACCACCATCAAATGTTAAGTATTCATTATGACAGGAAAAATTGCACTTTTCATACATGAATGAAAATGGGGGATCTTCTCCATGGTTCGCCATTTTGAATTTCCAAAAATAGCCGTTTTTAGCTGCAAAAATCACTCTACTTGGACCATTCTAGGAAATATTTGTTTATTACTTAGTAAACTTTCATGTAAAGATCAAATTTGGCAATAGGCAGCCCAGTTTCAATGAGCAGCATAGTTGCAGTACCTTTTTTGACCATTTCCTGCACCGTGTACCTTTAAGTTATTCGGCTACACACATTAGTAAAGAATTCATTCCTGTACTAAATGTCAACCCAAAAATAAAAATATGAAGGAAAATGACAAGACGAACACATACTACACTGTAGTCCAGTGGTTCCCAAAATAGGGGCCGGGACCCCTTTGTGGGTCGCAAAGGCTTTGCAGAAGGGCCGCGGGATGTGGTTCATAAACTTGGGACATTGACAGTTAGGATAATTCCAAAAATTGGTTAGTAACTTCAAACACGCCCATTTTACCCTCGACCAATGACAGATGACAGATGGGGCGGGCCACATGAGGAGCAGAGCAGACCTACCATTTCCTCCCACTAGAGCAGGCTTGCTCCACAAACTTATCAGTAAAAGCTAGCCTGATAAACCAGACTAAGGTGCCGTTTCCACGTAGCTGGATATTTTTATATGTGGATATTTTTTTCTCCTGCTTGTATTGGTTTTGCATTGGTTTTGGCCTTCCGTTTCCACGTAGCAGATATTTAAAATCCAGGTATAAAAAGCAGGAGAAAAAATATCCTGTTTAGGGGGCTGAAACGCATTTGTTACAATGGAGAATTTTTTTTATCCACATGTTGCGTTTACACCTAGCAGGAGAAAAAAATACCCTGCTAAAAAAATATCCTGCTACGTGGAAACAGCACCTAAATGTGAGATTGGATGTGTAATTAAAAAAAAAAATGGCCGCCAGCGGGTGGCGCTAGTTCACTAGGCTAAGTAAAAGCACCATTTACGTATATAGTATAGTAACAGCAAAGCCATGATTTCAGCACTATAGGCCTATACTACAAAGCTGGTTCTGGATAAGTTACGGTTAAGTTAAGAGGTAAATCATCTGATACAAGAGCTTTTCTTAAGAAAATGAGGACTCCAGACCCTTCTATTAGATTTACCTCTTAACTTAACCTAAACTTATCCTGAACCAGCTTTGTAGTATAGGCCCTATGACTTTGAAAGGAGGTTTGGAAAGCCATGATGATGCAAGCTCTGTGGCCTGTATGCTCTGCTGTCTCTTTAGGAGAGAGGGCTTCCCTCTTCCACGCAGGGAATTCTCAATGACCTCACTGGCTCTCTTTGCCAGTAAACTCCAGTCTGTGTCTGCGTTGTTGCCTTATCTTCTTCATATGATATATTGACCAGAAAGGAGATCAATCAGACACAGCATGCAGCCAACTGCAGTTGCACACTTTGTCATAAACAGTGTCATACGCTGGTCCTACATGCTGAGCAGGGCTTGACATTAACTTTTTCTCTTGCTGGCCATTGTGGCTTGTGATTTCCCTGAGCCACTAGCCATTCAATTATTCTACTAGCCACAAATTTTATATTGTTTCTTTTTTCCCTAATCATGATGCTGTACATCCAACCTCAGAAGATGAGGTGCTAAAGCAAGAACATAAGTGCACAGCTTTCTACATGGAAATAAATCAAACGAATAGAAACAGTGTAACTGAGCTTTTTCTTGAACTTAAATGCAAACAATTAATACACAAGAATATACGTTATTCTGATATGTCATACCCTAGAATAAGCTACCTGCCAAATTGGCTAGTGACACTGAAATTATTACTATCCACAGCCAACTGCAGTTGCACACTTTGTCATAAACAGTGTCATACGCTGGTCCTACATGCTGAGTAAGGTATGTTGTACTTGCCTTTTACATCCACAAGGGAGAACTGTTGCCCTTTATTAGTCCTTGTGCACTAGGGCAGGTGTTTCACCCTCCCTCATATTCAAGGACCAGATTGCAGGCTATTGATTAAATTGTTAAACCTATACAAATAAACAAACCAATAAATAAGTCAATACACCTAAATTGACATGTTATTAAAGGATAGGTCCACCATTTAGGACTTTTAGTTCCTTTTCTGAATTATCTGCAGTGAAATGGAGTGGTTCTCACTGAATGTTTGCTGCTGTCCCTGCTATTTGACTTCTGGATTTTGCATCAACCTGCTTTTTGCTGTTGGGTGTGGGGGGTATTTCATGTTGAACTTTTTCATTTTCATCCTCTGATATTGTATATACAACTTTAAAATACCGGTAATAACAGAATTTGATGAAAAAAAGCCGGTGTCTTTTGAGAACTTCAAGATGTCATCAGCAGGGGGCGGTTGGTGGAACTGTTTGAACCAGGGATGTCAAACTCAGGCCAGGGGGCCACATCTGGTCTGCTGAGTCATTTATACGCCCCAGCGATCGCTTCAAATGTGTATTACAGGTGGTCCACATACACCATTTATGTAAACCGTAACAACACGTGAACATGAGTGTGTCACAGGATTATGAGTGGCAATTGAAACAGCTCAGTGTCATACGCTGGTCCTGCTGAATAAGGCATGATGTACTTGCCTTTTTCATCCACAAGGGGGAACTGTTGCCCTTCATTAGTCATTTTGCACTGGTGCAGGCGTTTCACTCTCCCTCAGACCTTTCACTCTCCCTCAATTCGCAGTCTGTTGATTTCTTTGGTAAACCTACATAAACAAACAAGTCAATAAATAAGTAAATACATCTAATTTGACAATAGATTAAAGGATATGTCTATCATTTAATGTCTACCAATTGGTCAAACGCAATTTCAAACTTCTGTGCTAACCCTGTTACATAGATTTTTGACAATAGAGTACTATTGACTCTTAAGACCTTTATTTCCTTTTCTAATTAGGCTATCTGCAGTGAAATGAAGTGGTTCTCACTGAATGTTTGCTGCTGCCCCTGCTGTTTGGCTAATTTGGATTTTATGGAAATCTGCTTTTTGCCGTTGGGGGTGGGGGGTATTTCATGTTGAACTTTTTCATTTTTAACCTCTGATAATGTATATACAACTTGAAAACGAAAACAGAATTTGGGAGAGAAAAAAGTCAGTGTCTTATGAGAACTTCAAGATGTCACCAGCAGAGGGCAGTTGGTGGAACTGCTTGAACCAGGGATGTCAAACTCAGGCCCGGGGAGCACATCTGGTCCGCTGAGCCATTTTATCCGCCCTCGAAATCGCTTCAAATGTGTATTACAGTTGGCCCACATACACCATTTATGTATACCGTAACAACACTTGAACAAGAGTGTGTCACTCACAGGAATATGTGCGGGCCCAGGCAAATGAAACAGCCCATTTTATCCGCCCTCGAAATCGCTTCAAATGTGTATTACAGTTGGCCCACATACACCATTTATGTATACCGTAACAACACTTGAACAAGAGTGTGTCACTCACAGGAATATGTGCGGGCCCAGGCAAATGAAACAGCCAACACTCATGTGCAACACAATACTTCCAGGCACATTTCAACTACCATATAGCCTACTATATAATTTGGGAAAGAGTGTGGAATTTAACTATTATTAGGTGCATGCACACACACATTTTAGCCCCCTTTTTTTTTTTTTTTTTACAAATAAATATTGAGTTTGGCCCACAACCAAACCTTCTCCACCTGTGGGGTAGCACCTGTGGGCAGTCATGGGTGAGCGGTTAGGGCGGCAGACTTGCATCCCAGAGGTTGCCGGTTCGACTCCCGACCCACCAGGTTGGTGAGGGGAGTAATCAACCAGTGCTCTCCCCCATCCTCCTCCATGATTGAGGTACCCTGAGCATGGTACCGTCCCACCGCACTGCTCCCCATGGGGCGCCACTGAGGGCTGCCCCCTTGCACGGGTGAGGCATAAATGCAATTTCGTTGTGTGTGTTCACTTGTGTGCTGTTGAGTGCTGTGTCACAATGACAATGGGAGTTGGAGGGTTTTTTTTTTCTTTGGAGTTCAGCCTGAGGGATCTCTGGCTATACGGTGCTATTGCAAACAGCAAACAGAGAGCTGGCAAACAGAGAGCTCTTGTCAAGGTGGTGGGAGGTGTAGGTAGGCACTACCTGAGAAAGCTATTGTGTAAAAGCGTGTATCAGACATCCCTGTTCACTGCCCATGAGATGTTCTGGGGGCATAGTATCTAGAAACAGTTGTCCCCAGCTGATGACCCTGCATCCAGGGACGGAACTATAGGGGGGCAAGCAGGGCATTTACCCTGGGGCCCGGGGCATGTGTGCCTTAATGACTATTGCAGGCTGTATGGAGGGGCCCTATAGGTGGTTTCCCTGGGGCCCTATGTGCAATTGTTCCGCCACTGCCTGCTGCTAAGGCAGACAAGGCACTGGTGGAGGTGCTGCATTTCTACAGCAGATCAGGAGTAGCCTAACACTGCCTGTTAATATTTATATTTGTATTTTACTTCAAGATATTATTAAACTTCATTCTTGGACTTGTTCCCAAAGTACTCATCTGCCTTTTCCCCCTCACTGCCAGCAGGAGGCTTTCTAAGCGTTGTAATGTCCAAAACAAAAGTCATTTTACATTATTTTTACATATTATGCATGCATGTTCCCTCAACCATTGGAAATTTGCATTGGCCATAGTGTTGAGATATTGCTTCGAGATACTGCAAATAGGCCACTGTAGCCCTAAAGTTGTTGGTTGATTGGTAGGCCTAAGTAGTTCCTGTTATTGAAAGAGATGATTGAAAGAGATGATTTTTTAAAAGTGGCCCCAACAAGTGCTCATTTTTACTGCAGCCCTGACATTACAGAAACAATCTATCAAGGTTTTTTATAGTTTGCATGCTTTAAATTGTTATCTATTTGACACAAACCACGATGTACGCAAGCATAATCAAATGTATCACATTATTTCTTTTTGCCTTTTTTGCTGGTTTGCTTGTTTGCATGCATCTTTCTTTCTTGCTTGCTTGCTGGCTTGCTTTTTCTTTCTTTCTTTCTTTCTTTCTTTCTTTCTTTCTTTCTTTCTTTCTTTCTTTCTTTCTTTCTTTCTTTCTTTCTTTCTTGCTTGCTGGCTTGTTATTACTTTCTTGCTTGCTTGCTTTCTTCCTAACCTTCAAGCACCAAACTTCAGAATCACATTTGAAAACTGTACGGCAGTGGAGTAAAACCTGCACAACAGCATCAGGACAATAGTGGTAATGTGTATAATGTGATCATATCTGGGTTCATGGTGCTTGAAATATAGCACATCAAACAGACCCATGACAGATTACCTTAGCCATGTGGTGCAATGAGACTGGGGATGTGCAGTGACATATTTACTTTAAATGGAAATGTGATGGCCAAGTGTTGTCAGCTTATTCTAGTGTGATTGCAGGCCAGTGGGGATATACTGTTGGATCCCAATAATACTTTGGGCACTTAAGACAATGTCACACGACTTCTAACATAAACCATAAGGCATGCATTTAGAAGATCATTTTAAAAAGACTAAGTGATAAGTGAAAAGTGCGTAAATGTTATTGTACAAATTGAAGCAAATTGGACAAATTATATAAGTGGTAGGACCCAGTCAGTGCATTAAACATGAAGACTTGTACTCAGAATTTGTGCGAGTCCACAAGGGGGTGGCACAAGGCTCCGTTTTAGGCCCCCTTTTATTCAATATGTACATGAAGTGGGACGAAATGTGTCTGATGCTAATACGCATTTTTATGCCGATGACACAATCATTTACTGCTTTGTCCTGCCAATGTGGTTGAATCACTGCATATGACCTTCAATGTCATCAAGCATACATTTCTACAGCTAAACCGACAACTCAATGCTGATAAGACTAAGCAAAGGCTGTTTCAAAGCCAAGGAAAATACTGTTCAACATTCCCACACACTAATAACCCTTGAGGGAAATGTAATCGAGGTGGTATACATTTGTATATTTATCTTGATATCTTGTTTGAGGACACACTGACATTCAATGCCCACATTGAAGATCTTGTAATGAAACTTAAACTAAAACTAGTTCTTTTTTAAATTTAGAAATACATTATTTTTTTCCTTTGATGTTAAGAAACCCATTGTCTCTGCAACGTTTGTATCCATTTTATACTATGCAGACTTCCTGTATATGAATGCGTTCAGCTCAATGCCTGAGTACTTGACTTGACTTGAAAGCTTTAATGTCCTTTAAAAGGCAATTTGATTTACAGCACAGCAGAATGAATGGCATAAAAATATATAGGCCTACAATAAAAAAACACATACAGTACAACAAATACACTCAATAAATAGCTAAACATATAGTTACTATGTAAATAAATAAATCCGTAATAAATACAGACCACTGGTCAAATGCATCCATTAACCCAATATGAAAGTCCATAATGTCATGAATGTATCTCCCACATCTTGTTCAATTCGGTAATTGCCATGGGGATGAAGGAGTAAGATTGTTTCTGTCTATCATGCTGCCCTGCGGTTCATCACTAACTGTAGGGCCCATCACTGTGAACTCTATCCCAGAGTACAATGGCTTGCACTGGCTACCAGGATTCTCACTCACTGGTACACTTTTACATACAAAGCAATATTTGAACTACTGCCACCCTACATCTGCAGCCTAATCACAGTAAGGAACGTTGACTCTTATGGTCTGGGTTCCAATGACAATTGTCTCTGCCCCCTGTTTTCGTATGAACTGGGGAAAAGGGCCTTTGCTTTTGCTGCTCCTAGCTCAAGGTAAATTTTTTTCAGGTTACAGATTTGAAATGAACTGAGATGATTCCATTGAGCGATTTTATGGATGAGAACACTTGAAAGTGAGTCCCTTGTCTGTAATTGTTTTAATTGATTTGTTGATTGATTTGTTATTTTAACCTATTGACGCCTAAGGCACCTGCAAAAAAAGGTGCTGAATGCCTAAGCCATTTTCAAGAAAAGCTGCCCTTGGCCTATAAAAACCTAAATATCTCAGCTTCTGAAGTACAATAAGAACATGCACCAAATTGCATTTAAACGCTAAGACCCTCATCTTTCATTAGAATGTGTTCATTCATCTCAAACAAACAGAGATTTTTAATAAAGTTGTCTCAAATCTCATGAGCCTGAATGTTGCGTAATGCAGCTCCAGGCGCCAGGGCCAATGTTGCGCAACGCAACATCAGGCATCAATGGGTTAATGCAACTGAAATTCTAATTTTGTAACTTGTGCAACAACTTGGCCAGGACGCCCTTGTACAAGAGATTTTTAATCTCAACACTATTTTCCTGGTTGAAAAAAAATGGAGTTTAAAAAAAAAAAAAAAAAGCAGTGAACCATAAGCCAACTTATTCACTCGTGTCACACGTATGGAAATGACTGCATGGCCAGTTAGTTTATGGTATCTGAAGCCTTTCTCACCCTTCTATAAGCAAGGGATCAGTGATGCCACTAATAGTGAAACCTGTCTGGCTTCACTGCTCTCTGAACAGATGGGAGATGTCTGCCAGTAACCAGTGTAGAAAATAGCTCCTGAGAGCCGAGAGAAGCAGAAGTGAAACCCTCAGCGGACCCAGGAGACGCCCCTGAAGCGCCCCACACCTGGACACCTGGACACCTTAACCACCCATGGGGTGCATGCATGCATCCCTTTCTTTACATATTTGTGCATTTGTATACCACAGTTTGCATCAGACAAGCTGGCTGGGCCGTTATGCAAGTGTGGGGAGTGGGGTGTTTCTGTTTCACTCCTCTCGTTTCTCTTGTTTTCTACTTTTTTGTCCTACTAACAAGGAATTATTGGAAGATAAAGAAAATAAAGAAAAGTAGAAATAATTGTGGACTACTAGTTATGCCGTCAAACTGGTTAATTTTAATAATGGTTGTCTTCAAAGTTGAAACATGGATATTTATTGTAGAGAAACATGGAGTAATTGACACAGGTCGTGTGCTACATGCATGATTAGGTTTATTGAGAAAGTGTTTTTGTCTTAAAATGACAATATTTTTCACAGTATATTCAAATATTCAAGGGAGATAACGTGTGAGAAGATGGACTGCAATAAATACTGACTTCAAATCACGTCACAGTAACATATAGGGGGAAAAAATCACGCTAGCAATCATAATCATTATACAATATTTATTTAAATAGAAATTTTATAGAAGCTCTTTCACATAAAAATAACACAATCATAATAAATTAGAAAATAGCATACAGCATAATACTGTATTTGAAAAAAAGTTGATGAGGAAACATTGAGTGGCACTAAGCCTCCATGGAAAACTTACAGACATAAAATACCAAAATAAACCCCCCAATAACGTACATATACATATTATTCATTATTTATTTTGTTTCTTATGTCTTTCTTTGCATTATTTATCTCAGTCTGTGATTGTATTGCTGATATCCCGATATGGCAGAAGTAAGAAGGCAGGACATGGCTGATCGCATGCTAGTCAAATTTCTGAGAGGGAAAAATAATCCCACGTTTGCATTTCTACAAGAAGAAGTTTCAGTTTTGTGATTTGCATTTCTAGAAGAGGCTGTTTCAGTTTTGGACAAGACTTCAGAATAGGTTTCACAAGTTAGCCACGTATACTGTGCACGCCTATCCACTGTCTGTATGCGTGGCTTTCTGTATTGTATATGCTGTACAGACTGTAAGACCTGTTAAGGGCATACTTTTAGCTATACTCAGATTTTTGCTATATATTTACTGCAATGTGCAATAATGCGTATAAGGTCTTTGTGTATGTCTTATATCTATGTAGGTCTATCTATGTAAGCTGTCACACACCTTAATTTCCCTCCGGATTAATAAAAGCACTCTACTCTACTCTAGTCTACTCTTGGTCCTAACTATGATTATATCAGTAATGCGTATCAAGGTCTTATAAGTCATTTCCACAGAGAATTAGTCAAGTATTAGTGGTTAACCTCTGAACCCTAAAATAATGTGTTATACAGTTTTGTCATTTGTCAGCTGAGACCAGGCCCATATTTCTGTCAAGGAGATGGACATATGTTTTGGTGGGAAAAGAAACCCAAAAAATATATACACACATTCATTGACAATCAGAAATCGAAATTTGACTTTCACACACTATATTGATAACTTTGCTTAGTTAAGTAAAAAAAACAAAAAACAATGGTGACATAGTGCTCACAGGCACGCACGCACGCATGCACGCACACACACACACACACACACACACACACACACACACACACACACACACACACACACACACACACACACACACACACACACACACACACACACACACACACACACACACACACAGGGCTTCCATGATTCATCACTACAGTAATCAATACAGTGGAGACTTTCTGTACCCGGCGCTTCATTTCACCTGTGGGGAGAATAGACAGCGTGGTTAAAATCCACTTGCCCTAATAACAAGCTTTGCATCCACCTGCCTGCACATTTCATCCATTGATCTGTATAGAGAGTACAGTATACTGCTCTGCCCTACAAAGGCAAAGTGCAGTAACTACAGCAGAAATGAAACTGAGAAAAAATGTCTTCAAAGCCTTGGTATTAGGCTGGATATTGTAGTTACTGCCAATTTGAATCTCTAAAATGGAAGACATTTGGACCATAAGGCTTAGGCTTTGGCATGAGATAAAGGCAGTGTAATGAGACCATTTTCAGCATAAACCTCATTTTGTGAAAATGTCTGGCTACTGCATTTGGCCTTTGTGTACTTTAGGTGTGGCAAGACTGGACTGTGTGAGCATACATGAATGAATACGTACAGTATATGAGCGTGTGTGAGCAATGCATGTGTGTGTGTGTTTGCTTGTATGTGTTTGCTTGTATGTGTGTGTGTGTGTGTGTGTGTGTGTGTGTGTGTGTGTGTGTGTGTGTGTGTGTGTGTGTGTGTGTGTGTGTGTGTCTGTGTGTCTGTGTGTGTGACCTTAATGAGGGTGACGGTGCAGCCTGTGTGAATATACAGTATATTATATACATATAATGAATATATGTTAGATAGCATGTGTGATGCATGTGTGTGATAGTAGGTGTGTGTGAGCAGGTGTGTGTGTGTGTGTGTGTGTGTGTGTGCGTGTGCTGTGTGTGTGTCACCTTAATGAGGGTGACGGTGCAGCCTGCGTGAATATATATTAGATATATATAATGAATATATATTCACATAGTATGTGTGAGCAGGTGTGTGTGAGCAGGTGTGTGTGTGTGTGTGTGTGTGTGTGTGCTGTGTGTGTGTCACCTTAATGAGGGTGACGGTGCAGCCGTAGAGGAGGCTGAAGAGGAAGAGGAAGAGGAAGGCCCAGGCCATGTTCAGGGTCTCGGCTATGGTGTCCTCGGTCACAGCGTCGGCCATGTTGTCATCGTGGAACAGCACCTCATTCTGGGGCTCTAGATATTGATTTTTGTGACGACAGGAAACAAGTCATCGGGGAAAAAAGTGAAGATAGCAAATTATAATCTTGGCTTTGTCTAATATAGCAGTCTACGACATCGCATTTTGTGTTAAAAGTAATTGGAAATGTAAGTGTGTGTGCGTGTGCGTGTGTGTGTGTGTGAGAGAGAGCGAGAGAGAGAGAGAGAGAGAGAGAGAGAGAGAGAGAGAGAGAGAGAGAGAGAAAGTGCCACGTGTCTGTGAGCAGTACTGAGGTGATGGAAAGGTCAGGATGGCCCATAGGGAAGTCGGGGGCGGGGGATAAAAGGGGTCCTTTGTCCCGGCCTAGGGAGATGGGGTGGGGGCACAAAATTGGGTTCACTTTACATTGTTAGTGTTCTGTATGGGGAGGGTGGCACCTGGTTTAGAGATATTCCTGGACACCTCCCCTGTGACGTGCTTGACCAGGCAGGTGAACCTCATGCCGCTGTCCCAGTCTCCAGAGGTCAGGTTGAGGTGACTGTGGGTGCTGAACTTCCTGTCGTGCCCCTTGGAGACCTGAGCCGTGCTGATGGACTGCCCAGGCCCATGATCAGGCCCCTCCTCATCTATCCTCATGCCGTTCTTCAGCCATGTGATTTTGATAGCGGAGGGGCTGAAGTCTGACACCAGGCACACCAGCTGTCCGGGCCTCTGCAGCACCGTGACTGTAGGCGCTGAGGGGGTCTCCGTGGCTGAGAGAGAGAGAGAGAGAGAGAGAGAGAGAGAGAGAGAGAGAGAGAGAGAGATATATATATATATATATATATATATATATATATAGAGAGAGAGAGAGAGAGATACGATTGTAGATACTACAGACAGAACACATTCCTTAGAAAATATAGAGAATAACTTAACTATATGACCAGTAAACTATATGAAGGTGAAAACCTCTGCTACAGCCTGATCTCACAGAATTCTGTGAGATGAATATGGAACTTTGGAGCAGGAAATCAGAAGCAGTGTCATAGATTTTGCCAAATTTCCATGTTAGGGTCACAGAAGTTTTTTCCGTGATGGACTCACAGAATTTCTCTGTTCCCACAGCACTATGCTAAGGGCCTTTCCCAGTTCTAATTTCTACCCCTACCCCTACGCCTTCCCCTTGCCCCTCGTGCTTTCAAATGGAGCCGCAAGGTGTAGGGCTTGAAACGCAACCCCTACAAATTGAGACACCCCTTCAACTATCACGGAATGACACTCACAGCTGTCACTAATTCCATGAATTAAGTTGATGTTAATAGGATTTTTTTCACGTGCGTTTCATGGAGAAAATGGGCATTACACATGAGGACAATGTTAGTACAATAGAATAATTATTACCACTTTAAATCCGTCAATTTCGGTGAAAATACTTAAACTTGTGTGCTGCTGTGGATGCCGCGGCTTGCCACCAATTTTTAAATGCATTCGCAATGCATTCAGGGAAATCTGTCGTAGCCCTCCGTCTGGAGTGTGGAGTCGGAAAATCTCCGTTTGGAGGAATGCAAAGCCCTTCGCCGTACCCCTACCCCTCTGTCTTAATGTGAATTGAGAGTGAGACCCCACTACCCCTACACATGGACGCGCAAAACGGAGGGAAAGGGGAAAGGCATAGGGCTAAGGTGTAATGGGATTTAGCCTACGTCTATCATTACAAATCTAATGAACCAGTGGGTGAAATAGCCAATCAGTCAATAACAAATTACTTTACTAAATAAAATGCTGGATCAATTTTAGTTGTACCCAGACCAAAACAATCCCTAACATTAACCTGTCCGTAAGAAATGTTTTTGAGAAAAAAAACTTTGCAATGAGAAAAATCCTGAGAGAACACATGTTGAAACCTACGATTTTGGGAACATAGGGCTGGGAAATATAGAGAAGGCCCTTCCGTGACCCCATCACAGAAGTTTGGTAAAATCCCTGATGCTGACAGATTTTGTGTCACAATGGTTCGTGTTCATTTCACAGAATTCTGTGAGAACATGTTGCAGCATAACTGCACACTATTTTATGGGCCAATGAAAAGTTCATTTTAATGGATGGTTTTGATGCATTCCCATACATGTAAGATGTCTTAACCTGACTGGCCAGATGCATGTATTTCCGCAGAGTTCTCACATGCAGCCCAGTGAGTTTCAGACATACTAGTGGCGGAACACATTGCTCACAGGGCCCCAGGGAAAAACACTGAGAAGGTCCCCCATACAGCCATCCAAGGTCCTAGTAAGCTAGCCTGATTATCATCGACATTCAAATCTCTTTAAGACTTGCTCTAACCAAGAGCATAACAATTAACATTTCCCAAACGGTATGGTTGACCCACCTCCCTTAGTTTGCTAATGTTTTTTTGCTTCCTGACAAAGTGGGAGGAGTTCCCGTTTTTCGGGAGCTCAGAATCGTGTCTGTGTTGTTCTTGGCCTGACTAGAGGCAACACTGAAGGTGTTGCGTCACTAGGAGGGCACAGCCTGGCTAATAATAACCCCCCCCACCACCAAAATGGGAGGGTCCTGGCAGTGTTGCCACAAAAATAAACCGAAAGTCGCTAGGGGACGTCATGATGCTGCGTATGACGTCACAGCGTCACACACGACACACTGATCTCTAGAAAACATGCCTGCATGGCAACTTTTCACAATACGAAACGGCAGTGCTAGCTACTTTTTGGAGATCAGAGCTAATCTGCAGCCCTGCTTAACAGTGGGAAACGCTTCTGATGGCGGTGCAGAGTTGCGATTTGTCACTGGTTTTCAAAGTCGCCAGATTCACCAAAAACTAGTTGCTAGATGAGGTTTTTATTCACCAGAGATGAAAAGTTGCTAAATTTGGTGACAAAGTCGCTAAATTGGCAACACTGGGCCCTGGGCCCAGTGGCAAATGTCTTTCTAAAGCTCCTATAGCTCCACCCCTGACACATGCCAATACAGTGTGGCCACGTTCATGACGGCACATGTAGAAGCAGGCTGTGCAGCGTGCATGCCCAATGTGAATCTTTAATGAAACCTCTGACCAGAACGCATTGAAATGTCAAAGTATGCATGCACGCTGTGCGGGCTGCTTCTGCATGCGCCGTCACGAACGTGAACTATGTGTGGAGCTCACTCTCCGCGTTCATCTACATCCAAATGTGTCCTTGCTTGAAAACGTACAATTTATACTATGCTGTGTGGTTAATAACATGATATACAAGACAATTATTTTGCTGTCAGAGTTGTGTCGATCAATAAATCAATCAATCATTTTGTCAATCTATGCACATTTTTACTCCTCTGTCTTGCATGATATATGACCAATGACTAAGGGCAAAAGGCAGTACAGACCCCTTGAATATTTTAAAGTGTGTGGAAGGAAATAACCAGTGTTTCGTTTAGTCTGTTCAACCTAGGCCTATGCGGTGTTCCTGGACCCATATGTGCTGTTATGTGAATTTGGACAACTGTATCTGTATAATTTGTACTTGCACTACTTATACAGCACAAGTGATCTTGTCTAATGATTTTACAAATGTGAGGTTAGTCCCAAAAATGGCACAGTTATTATGCACAAATTATTGTAGATTTACTACAACTTTGGTTGATCAACTTCTCTATGCACTTTAGATACACTGTAGATTACATTGCAAAGGATATGGACACACATTTCTACAACACAATTAAATTCCATTTTTAAGGATCCATTTTATAACTCCAGCAGTGATAAATTGCTGGGGTAATATTTTATTGGATGTTTTTTGTCATTGCAAGGCAAAGCACAGACAACAAAGCCAGAAGTACTTTCAGACCAACAGTGACAGTGACTGACAGAAAAAGCAGGGTACAGATGCACAATTTAAGATACAAACATGTAGTGGTGGAGTGTTTTGACAGATGCTGCCAGGATGACAAGGCATTAGACATGGGATCAGCACAACATATGACATCTACTGCAACACAACACAACACAAAACAGGGCACACATACCACATATCAAGGGCAGGGCAGGACAAGACAGGACATATCAAGCAACTTATCGCAGAGCCAAAACTCTAAATATGTTTTTTCTTGGTAAAAATAAACAACACAAAAGACAGGATACAACACATAGCACATGATACATGCAACAACAGACAGTACATACACGTATTAAGCAAATGGTTGAAAAAGCGTTTTTTTTTTTTTGGTCAGGTTTTATATATATAAAACCTATGCGACACAAGACAACTCAACACAACACAGCACAACACACAATATGTTCACAGAAACACAGTGAAAAGCCAATGCGGTGTAATTTTTGACTGTTTGAACCTCAAAATACAGTATGCTGTATACTGTATACTGTAAATACTGTACGCGAGAGATTAATAATCATCATCGCAAACAGGGCACTCTTGGTATTTACTTTTGGAGTGCTGCTCCACGCGTGGGGCTGTGTAGTTTTCCATCCCGGCGTATTTCACGGCGCAGGTGAACAAGGTGGCCTCAGTCACGTTCTCCGATTTGACGCTCAGGATGCTGACCACTGACTCATTGCCATTGACATGTTTCAGGTGGCCAGAGTTCCCTTCCATGTAGTTTCCTCCATCTACCTGCCACATGATGTAAACGTCACCCAGAGAGGGCCCCCGGACCTCACACACCACAGACTCCTCCTGGCTGGCGACTTTGCTGTCCGGGAGGGTGTAGATGATCACCTCAGGGTCTCCTCCGTCTAATGGATGAAGATGCCAAAACAAAGAAACATGAGAGTGGAGCTGCAAAGCCAACGAGATCTACTGACACTAAAAGAAGACCGTTTTATGTACTTATGAATGCAATGAATAGTGGTGGTGTAATCAAGTTTTGTCAGAGGACGCGCTCAACTTCTTGAAAAAAATGAATTTTCAAGTCTTTGGGTGCACGATAAAAGGTATCAACTGAAAGAAGAAAAATCCGCACTCACAAACTAAGTCTCATTATTTATTTATAGATTACCACCATGTCCAAAAGCAAACGCGTTTCGGCTATCAAGGCACTGATGAAGTCAGTGACACTTGTGAGTGCGGATTTTTCTTCTTTTAGTGGTAGTGTAATGACAGCTGTGTTCACACAGACAGGTTTTTTGTCAGATTAGATTAGACCTAAGCCAATCCAAATGTGGTTTTCACCTGGCTGTTTCATACTATAGAACACCATAACTTGTGTATAACCAACTGTCACGAGCAGGTAGCAATTCATGGGTGGCCATCTAACAGCTATAGTATGTGGACTTCAACGTGGCATGGAAGTTGGAACCTCATCATACATGTAGATTCTTTCCTACTCCATTAGCTTGAAAGAAATTCACCACTCACCACTTTTTTTGATGCTCGTTGTCAGTGGGCCGTCCTTGACCACACCTTCACGCGGATCAGACACCTGACACTCGACGACACTTCCAGAGAACCAGTCGGCCATTTCCACCTCAAGACTGCTTACCTTCCTGGACTCCCCGTTCTCCAGTGTGGCTTGGCTGCTCGGGTCTTTCCCTGCCACCTTCCATGTTACCTGAGCCCCCTTGACAGCAGCTGAGTCTGCCCCGGTAATGATGCACTTTAACACTATTTTGTTGTTGAGGAAGATATCTCTCTGGGATGGGGGCGTCAGTTCTACTGACAGTGGAGCTGCATGGCAGGTGAATGAAAAAGAGAAAAGCACAATGAGAAAAGATACGAGATGTAGATATATGTCAGAGAGAGGATGGTTGATTTATTCCTTAAACCCCTAGCTAAAAGGGAAAAGCACAATGAGAAAAGATACAGAGGAATGCTATATTGCATCTATTGTACCTATTGTAGATGTATGCCAGAGGGAAGGTGGCTGATGTTTGGGTGCTTTCAGGACCGAAAATAGATATCAGTAGCCCTGATGGGGCATGGATGGCAACGCACCTGGTTTAGAAATATTCCTGGACAGCTCCCCTGTGACGTGCGTGACCAGGCAGGTGAACCTCATGCCGCTGTCCCAGTCTCCAGAGGTCAGGTTGAGGTGACTGTGGGTGCTGAACTTCCTGTCGTGCCCCTTGGAGACCTGAGCCGTGCTGATGGACTGCCCAGGCCCATGATCAGGCCCCTCCTCATCTATCCTCATGCCGTTCTTCAGCCATGTGATTTTGATAGCTGAGGGGCTGAAGTCGGACACCAGGCACACCAGCTGTCCGGGCCTCTGCAGCACCGTGACTGTAGGCGCTGAGGGGGTCTCCGTGGCTGAGAGACAGAGAGAGAGAGATACTATTGTAGATACTACCAGAACACATGTACATTTGCAAATATACAGAATAACTTAACTATACGACCAGAAGGTGAAAACCTCTGCTACAGCCTGATCTCACAGAATTCTGTGAAATGAATATGGACCCTTGGGACACTAAAGCTGTGGCAGTTTAAGAGATTTTGCACACAAAAAAATCCATGTTGGGGTCATGCATGTGTTCTCCCTAATGGACTCATGGATGTGCTATGTTCCCAGACCCTACGCTAAGTATATCATTAGGAAAAACATAAACTTTGGTGAAATAGCCAACCAGTTCCAGTTGGTCGATACCAAATTCCTTTACTAAAGAATATGCTGTGCCCAGACCGAACAAACCCTAACCCTAACCTGTAAATAAAGATTGTTTAGTCTCTTTGAATGTCAAAATACTGTATAATAATAAAGTATCCCTGAGTACAACTGAGAGAAGAATAATCATTGCAAATATGGCACTCTTGGTATTTACTTTTGGAGTACTTCTTCAGGTATGGGGTGGTGTGGTCTTTCATGCCGCCATATTTCACAGCGCAGTTGAACAAGGTGGCCTCTCTCACGCTCTCCGATGGGACCGTCAGGATGCTGACCACTGACTCATTGCCATTGTCACGTTTCAGGTGGCCAGAGTTCCCTTCCATGTAGTTTCCTCCATCCACCCGCCACATGATGTAAACGTCACCCAGAGAAGGCCCCCGGACCTCACACACCACAGACTCCTCCTGGCTGGCGACTTTGCTGTCCGGGAGGGTGTAGATGATCACCTCAGGGTCTCCTCCGTCTAATGGATGGAGATGACAAAACAAAGAAACATGAGAGTGGAGCTGCAAAGTCAAAGAGATTTGCTGACACTAAAAGGAGAAGACAGAATCATGTACCTGTATATTATGAATGCAATGAATAGTGGTAGTGTAATGAAACTGTTGATACAAACAGGTTTTTCAGATCAGATTAGGTCTAAGACAACCCAAATGTCCTATTCACATGGCAGTTATTTATTAGATTAGACTAGATTAGATTAGACAAAACTTTATTGTCCGTTATACATGAAACATATATAACACCATATGCTGTATAACCCATCGTCACAAGCAGGTAGCAACTAATGGGTGGTCATCTATTGCTATGTGGACTTCAACATGGCATGGCACCTCATCATAGCTCCTTTCCAACTCTGTTAGCTTGAAAGAAATTCACTATAAAAAGCCAACCACCCTCACCAATTTTTTTGATGCTCTTCATCAGTGAGCTGTCCTTGACCACACCTTTGCGCGGATCAGACACCTGGCACTCGACGACACTTCCAGAGAACCAGTTGGCCATTTCCACCTCAAGACTGCTGACCTTCCTAGACTCCCCGTTCTCCAGTGTGGCTTGGCTGCTCGGCTCTTTCCCTGCCACCTTCCATGTTACCTGAGCCCCCTTGACAGCTGCTGAGTCTGCCCCGGTAATGATGCACTTTAACACTATTTTGTTGTTGAGGAAGAGCTCTCTCTGGGATGGGGGCGTCAGTTCTACTGACAGTTGAGCTGCATGGCAGGTGAATGAAAAAGAGAAAAGCACAATAAGAAAAGATACGAGATGTAGATGGAATGTAGATGAAACTCACTTACCACCACACATCCTTGACGCCATTTAAAGATTTTTTTTAATCTTGGTCTGAAGAGAGATGAACAGACCAAGGATATGGATCACTGGAACCATGTCGTGTGGTCTGATGAGACCAAGAAAAACAAATTTGCTTTAGGTGGTGTTAAGCATGTGTTTTACAAAAAAAAAGTGCATCATCTGGCTAGTCAAGCATGGTAGTGGGACTGACATGGTTTGGGGATGTATGAATGCCGTCAACATTGGAAATCTGAATTACACCTAAAGAAGCATGCATGTCAACATGCACTGTGACTACAGAAGCAGATCATGGTACTCTCCATAGGACTTCATTCAAAATTCACACCCATCTATTTTAGCCAGGTGCAGACTCAAAATGTAAAATTTCAATGTAAAGAAAGGTTGAAACACACACCGATGACCTCCCTTTTAATCCCTTTTCATTTCGAAATGAAAAAATGAATGTAGTTGCTGCCAAAGGTGGTTCTACAAAGTATTAAGCAAAGGCTGTGAATACTTATGTAAATATGATTTCTTTGTTTTTTAATTAAGCGGGCTTGCAGAGCAAGGCCCGATTCTAGTAATCTCTAAGTACAGTTTATGCTTGCTTGCTTGCTTTGTTGCTTTCTTGTGCAGGGCAGTAAAAATAGAAAATGGATCTCCCCCTAGGCCTTTCGAGATAGAGACACTGTTCAAACACTAAAACGACCGGCTCGGCTTGGAGATCATTTGTACTGATAAAGCATGTCCGTGTCTCTTGTCGTTTTTCCGTTGGCGATTTTGTGCAAATTTGGGTGCCCATAGAAAACAATGGTAGAACCTTAAGGAGACAGTGTTCCGTCACTCTACAGATCAGACTGTAAGGAGGCTTTTTCGGTCATAAAACATCAACACTTTCACCTAGAAGTGTAGTTGACGCGTTGTTAGCGAGCTCTAACGAGGCGGTTCTTAATGTAAGTACTTGAAGCACGGCTTACCAATATAAAAGCGTTAAACGCGACATCCGAATTTAAACCCTTTTTCCTGTTATCGTGATTCAGCTGTCTGTGTTGTCTGCTTACCTGTGGTTCTGATAAAACTGGTTAAACAGCAACACCACAGTGGCTATGGAGAAACACTGTTTAACAGCGATGGTGAAACACAGTACCGCAGAAAATGAAGCACAATTTCTAAATGACTTCAATGGCATGAATGAGTCAATGGCACAGAATCTGTTTTTTAATTGGCTTTCCGCTGATGCCCTGCCAGTTTTTGAAGCACATTATGATAATGCTTATACCAATAGCGCGCCGGGAAATATGATTCACAGATGAGTTTATGAATCATAACTCGATCTGACACCTTACGTTAACATTGGTTTCAGGAAGTAGAGCTCAGACAGACGCAATGTTTACATTTTTGACTGAAGCCAGTTGCTTTTATGATAATCTTGAAGACAACACATTTGAACTACAATCAAAGTTTTCAAGAAACGTCTGTGTTTTGGTTGTGGACAAATCATGGAGTAGAACTTTGGGACATACGAAGAAACGAATGAATAATATGCAGATAACACGAACCACACACCGTCAGTTAGTTGAACAGAATAGCTAAACGGCAGCACAATATGCCTTTCTTGATTAGATATCATATGGATTACAAACAGGAACGTGGACAATGATATGGAAAACGCGTGGATTAAGTGAAAGGTTGGGATTTCTGCGGTCAAGACAGCATTTTAAGGTAAGGTTATATGTCCGCTGTAACATGTTTGGTTGTTGATGAAGCTTGCGGCTTAGGAACGGGTTGACTCGCTCACCCATGGATGGGTTCACAATTGTTCAGAAGGGCTGGTGTCTGTCTTTCCCGTAGCCTGTTTTCAAGTTAACGGCAGGCCTACGCAAGTTTTTGGCAGTGCTCGTGTACAGTGTACCTTGGTCGCAACGGCATGCTTATGGCCACTCTTGGCTTCATTTCTATTAGTTCTACCTAGCAGAATAAGAACACCCCCTTTCTGGAATGATGACTGTGGTGATATGTTTTTCTGTTCAATGCATTGATATGAATTGTTGCTGTAAGATGCAACGCGAGCATTTGGATTGTATTTTCAAGTCGTGGAATGAGGATGCGAAATGCAACGTGGTAGAATGACTTGACTAGGGCGCTGTCTGAAGAGGTCAAAATTCACAATTTAAGAGCGTTTTAATTTTAAAAAATCTCATCTGGGGGAGACCCCACTAGTTTGGCTTGGTTACAGAATTTGTGCTTACCAACATCACACCCCCCAAAACCGCCACTGGAGCTCTATGAGATGTCTCCAAACTGTGAAAGTATCATGTGTGTAAAAACAGCAGGGGTGGCCCAATGGCTTTTCCCATTGACTCTTGAAGTGCCTTTCTGAAGAGGTTAGCACATCTTCCACAAGAGGTCCATTTGTCACTGAACCGTTTAACCTATAAACTTCATTCAAAGACTGTTCGAAAGATCACACGTATGACTCCAATCTGTGAACAGGACATGTGCTAATTCTTTTTAGTTTTTTAACAACAGCAAGCTAAAGACCTAGAAGCTGTTTTTGATTCTGCCCTCTGCCTTAGAGCACCATACTAACTGCCATCAGAGACGGTCTTACAAGGAGAAGTAAGGATTTCTGCTGCCATACAGTCAATCAGAACAGGTGCTGCCAATAAAAGGTTCCATCTCAACTGTCACTTTCTCTCAACATTCTATTCTTAACGAACACCTGCAACTACCATTCTAGAAGTCTATTGTTCAGCTCTTCAATTCAATCCGATATTGTCTTGCTGAAATATTTTTGACAGCCAGCTGCTTGGCTCAATGATAAAGGTGCTGGATTAGAGATATGGAGGTTGGGAGTTCGAATCCCACTGGGACCCATGTTGATTTTTCAAAATTATATCACATGCAGTGTTCCTTAGCCAACTTAAAATACCATGTATGTCATTTAGTATCAATGGCAAAGGTGCTGGATTAGAGATGTGGAGGTTGTGAGTTCGAAACCCACTCGGACCCATGTTGATTTTCAAAATTATATCATATGCAGTCTTCCTAAGCCAATTTAAAATACCATGTATGTCATTTAGTATCAATGGCAAAGGTGCTGGATTAGAGATATGGAGATTGTGAGTTCGAATCCCACACGGTCCCCTTTTTGATTTTCAAAATTATGTCATATGCAGTGTTCCTTAGCCAACTTAAAATACCATGTATGTCATTTAGTATATCCCCAAAACGCGGAGCTACAACACTTTCAAGATGGCTGAATCCAAGATTTTTTAATCTTGGATTCAGCCAATTGTTTGGCCCATAACCTCTGACTGGGTGGATGGATTTTTTCCAACATTTCTTTTAGCTTTGTTTTCTCAATAGTAGTTTGTTTTTTTGTTGACAGAGATTAATATAATATAATTTGGAATAAGGCTGTAACGTAATAAAATTTGGAAAAAGTGAAGCGCTGTGAATACTTTCCGGATGCACTGTACATCCAAATGTGCCCTTGCTTGAAAATGTACAATTTATACTATGCTGTGTGGTTAATAGCGTGAAATACAACACAATTATTTTGCTTACAGAGTTCAATATATCAATCAATCATTTTGTCAATCTATGCACATTTTTACTCCTCTGTCTTGCATGATATATGACCAATGACTAAGGGCAAAAGGGAGTACAGACCCTTTGAATATTTTTAAAGTGTATGGAAGGAAATAACCAGTGTTTCGTTTAGTCTGTTCAACTATGCTGTGTTCTTGGACCCATATGTGCAGTTATGTGAATTTAGACAACTGTATGTATAATTTGTACGTGCACTACTTGCAGCACAAGTGACCATGTCTAATGGTTTTACAAACGTGTGGTTAGTGCCAAAAATGGCACAGTCATTGTTGTATATGCACACATTATTGTAGATCACTACAACTGGGGTTGATAAACTTCTGTATGCACTTTAGAGACACTGTAAATTACATTGCAAAGGATATTTCACTATGCACACACATTTCTACAGCACAATTCAATTCAATTTTATAACTACAGCGGTGATAAATTGCTGGAGTAAGATTTTATTGGATTCTTTTTTGTCATTGCAAGGCAAAGCACAGAAAACAAAGGCAGAAGTAGTTTCAGACCAACAGTGAAAGCAGAAAAAGCAGGGTACAGATGCACACTCAAGATACAAACGTAGTACTCAAAGTATCATCCCTGTGCACAACCACTGTCCAGGTGATGGTGATGTGCAGTAAAAGTAATCCAAGTAAAGGAAGGATGAATCACCGCACACTGGTATTCTTTGCTGGTAGTTAACTTGGTGAACAACGCGTTTCGCTGTTGCTTCATCAGGAATACCAGTGTGCGGTGATTCATCTTTCCTTTACCTCGATACAAACATGTTACAAACAAGCATGGTGCAGGTGGAGTGCCTTAGACAGATGCCGCCAGGATGACAAGGCATTAGACATGGGATCAGCGCAACATAGGACATCAAAGGCAGGGCAGGACATGTCATATCAACGGTAACACTTTATAATACCGACTCCTTGTTAAGCATTAGTTATGCCTTTGTTAAGCATTATTCTAAACCTTTGTAAAACATTTGTTAACCATTATCTCTTTATTACTTCCCATTACTTAATCATTAACATACACTGTTAATGGTTTTTGATACTGATACATGTGTATGAGAGAGTTGGGGAAGGATTGGCAAATGAATCAGAAACCATTCATCATTTACCAATCCTTCCCCGACTTTCTCACACACATGTGTGAGTATCAAAAACCATTAACAGTGTATGTTAATGATTTAGTAATGGGAAGTAATAATGCTAAACAAATTCATTAGTAATGCTTAACAAGGAGTCGGTATTATGAAGTGTTACTCAAGCAACTTATCGAAGACCCAAAACTGGTCTTTTTTTTGTAAAACTCAACAACACATAGCACAGGGTACATGCAACAACAAATAGATTAATATAACACGGATTATTGAAAAAGCATTTGAAGGGTTTATTTGCAAAATGGTGCATCTCCATTGCAAAATGCTTTTATATAGGTTAAAAAAGTATGTTCTCAAAATATTTGAATGGTAAGAATTCACACATAGGTGATATGACCTCTGAACAGTCATTTTCAATAACAAAATGCAAAAGTCAAAAAATGGAGATACACCGTTTTGCAAATAAACCCTTCAGGTTCAGGTTTTTTAAATATATATAAAACATGAAACACAAGACAACGCAATATAACACAGGACATTTGTCTACAGAAACACACTGAAAAGCCAATGCGGTGTAATTTTTTGCTGTATGTGTAATGACGTATCCCTGAGTACAACTGAGAGATTACTCATCATCGCAGTCGCAAACAGGGCACTCTTGGTATTTACTTTTGGAGTGCTGCTCCACGCGTGGGGCTGTGTAGTTTTCCATGCCGCTGTATTTCACGGCGCAGGTGAACAAGGTGGCCTCAGTCACGCTCTCCGATGGGACCGTCAGGATGCTGACCACTGACTCATTGCCATTGTCACGTTTCAGGTTGCCAGAGTTCCCTTCCATGTAGTTTCCTCCATCCACCCGCCACATGATGTAAACGTCACCCAGAGAAGGCCCCCGGACCTCACACACCACAGACTCCTCCTGGCTGGCGACTTTGCTGTCCGGGAGGGTGTAGATGATCACCTCGGGGTCTCCTCCGTCTAATGGATGGAGATGCCAAAACAAAGAAATATGAGAGTGGAGCTCAAAAGTCAAAGAGATTTACTGACACTAAATGGAGAAGACAGAATAATGTATATTATGAATGCAATAAATAGTGGTACTGTAATGACAGCTGTGTTTTTTTGTCTGATTAGATTAGACCTAAGCCAATTCAAATGTGGTATTCACTGTTATAACACCATACGTTTTGTACAGCACTGTCACGAGCAGGTAGCAATTCATCTTACAGCTATGTGGATTTCAACATCGCATGGAAGTTGGAACCTCATCATTGCTTCTTTCCAACTCCATTATCTTGAAAGAAATTCGCTAAAAAGAACACAAGTCTCACCACTTTTTTTGATGCTGGTTGTCAGTGGGCTGGCCTTGAGCATGCCGTAGCGTGGGTCAGACACCTGGCACTCGACGACACTTCCAGAGAACCAGTCGGCCATTTCCACCTCAAGGCTGCTGACCCTCCTGGACTTCCCGTTCTTCAAGGATTCGGCAGCGCTCAGTGTGGTTTGGCTGTTCGGCTCTTTCCCTGCCACCTTCCATGTTACCTGAGCCCCCTTAACAGCTGCTGAGTCGGCCCCGGTAATGATGCACTTTAACACTATTTTGTTGTTGAGGAACAGCTCTCTCTGGGACGGGGGCGTCAGTTCTGCTGACAGTGGAGCTGCATGGCAGGTGAATGAAAAAAAGAAAAACACAATGGGAAAAAAGATTGAGAGATGTGGATATATGCCAGACAGAGGGTGGTTAATTTATGACAACGTAGCCTCTTTGTGCAGATGGGCCAGCCGGGAGGCCCATACACTCATTGCTGAAAAGACTCAACTACATCATAACAACGAAATTACCGAGAGCCTTAAGTAACAGATTAACACTTGATCATTACAATTTTGGAGACAGTAAGTGTATAGCACAGGCTTGGCGCAAAGGGGTTAAACCCCTTTAATCTATCCAACTCTGTGTCAGTTTGATTCAAGTCCATTCAAAAGTGTCTAGCATCATCAGCTCACTTGTCTTCCGCTGATTTCATTTCCTTCATTTGCTCTCCTACTGGTCAACTGGTGGTGGGTCATGCACACAAACAGCATTCTTCATCATTTTTAAAAATTCACATGACATGCTATGAACCAAATGGGCCTTTTTTGTATTCTTACTGTACAAATATCAGCAGTTGAGAGCATGTGTGAGAGCATGTGAAAACATCATGCCCATTTAAAAGCCGTTACTGGCCAATAGCTTTCGAAATAGGCTACCAAAGCTGCGAGAACGGTTTCACTCCTGAGAGGCAGCAAAAGCAGAAGTGAAACCCTCTCCGAGATCACCATCTGGCTTCAGAAGGTTCGTGCGTCCTCCCCTTGAACCTCAGCCAGTGTTGCCAGATTGGGCGGGATTTGGTCAGACACATCTGGCAACACTGACCACAGCCTGGGTCACCCTTTTTTTTTTACATACCACAGTCTTCATCTGACACGCTGGCCAGGCCGTTATGCAACAACACACTCTACATGTTTCTTCCTTCCCTATAACTGCTACACACTGGGACGGAAGAGAGCATGGTTATACTGTGCTATGCTAAGTCATTGCAATCAATGGGCTGAAAAATGATGTTAGCAATAAAAACGCACAGAAAAAAAACATATAAACAACCACTTGGATATGGTGCCCACAGTAATGGCATGTTTTAGCCATATACCTAAAATTTGTGCATTAACTTTCCATGTCAGTCTCTCTCCCGAATGTTCTGATCTGCACTGTCCAACTGATTGAAAATAAAACCGCATAGAACTACATACAATGAATAGTCCATGATGCAACGGTTGTTTTCCTCACCTTGCCACGCCTCTTTGGTCAAGTTTCCAGACTTGTGCTCAAACTCACACCTGACCGCGCCTGCGGAGGCCCAGGAGGCATGGCTGACCACCAGGTAGCTACTGGCCGTGTAGTTGCCATCTGAGCCTTTCTGTTCGCCACTGCTCTCCCCCGGTAAGTAGTTGCCGTTGTACACCCAGTGAAACTTGTGTGACTGAGGGGCAAAGTCCCTCGCAAGGCAGACAAAGGTAGACGTCTGGTTCTGCAGGCCCTCTTCCTCCGACGGGAGCATCAGGTAGAGGCTGGGAAGGCGCAGTTGCTCAACTGTGGAAAAAATAAACAAAACAAAGACACTTGAATGATTGATTCTCGCAACCAGTTCAGGGAGATAGATGTTGTTTGAGGCATGTTGAATGAAATAGTATCTTATTTTGGCATAATCTTCATCAACAAGTTGGTTCCTGCAGTATGTATTTTACCCTGATGCTGTGGTTGTTGGTAAGTGTATGTTCAAGCATTTGTAGATGGTTTCTGTTTTCAGTCTGTTTTGCATCAGCTTACCTTGTCAGTGATTTAAGCATCAGAATCCCTCCTCTGCTTTGTATTTCCAAGTCAGAAAACAAAATATCTCAAATACATGCTAAAAACAATAGCGTCCCTTTTCAAAGTTTTATTGGTAATAGTATCAAATCCAAAATGTTACATCACATTGAATATGTACAAAGGCTTGTAAGCGCTACTAAATACAGTACTGCTAATTAAACACACACACACACACACACACACACACACACACACACACACACACACACACACACACACACACACACACACACAGTTAAAAAGCAGATAATTAATGAAAAATTCTCAAAATGGAAAGGGTTTTGGTGATGGATCCTCTTCTCTTCATTTCACCTGAAATAAGACATTTAAATGTGTTAATCTTTGATTAAAAATTCGACTTAAGTGTAATTTTATAATCAAGCTCAAGTCACAAATTTTGTTTTGCCCCTCCTAACATCTCTCTCTCTCTCTCTCTCTCTCTCTCTCTCTCTCTCTCTCTCTCTCTCTCTGTCTCTCTCTCTGTCTCTCTCTCTGTCAGGTGACTTTAGTACACAGTAAAAAATACCACGGATAATATATTTCAAACTCCACACAGAAAACATTTGGTTCTACTCAAAAAGTGTTAACTTAACTCTTTGGTCAGTGCAATTTTTTCAGAATGAATACATAATTCAAATTAATACATAAATTACTCTGGCCACCTGCGGAACTGTACGCTGACTTTTGGATCTACAGTAGATTCATTTTACCCTCCACTGTGTTGTAAATACTCTATCTGGGTGTATTCACTCTGAAATATTGCCACTCGGTTGCTTCTGTCTAGGGAATGCAGCCTAAGTGTGTACTTGACATAGGCTAAAGATGGATCCTTTTAGTCCGACTGCCCCAGAGGAGTCTGTGCTGTATATGGACATATGGCCTAAAAGCAGTGTTGCCAAACCTCCCAATTGGGCTACTTGGGATGGCCGTCTGCGGGTAAAAACGGGAAAAATTGGCCATTTGGCGTTTTTTTCTGTAGTTTTGTGCCCATAGAAATCAATGCAATTTGTTGAAATTGGACGGAATTCAGCACATTTTGGCGATTTTTGAGAACCTTTTGGGTGGAATTTGATCCGAGGGTCACTGCACAGTTAAAAAAAAGGCAGTGTTAATGTCACACTCCAAGAGTCGATTCAATAGATCAGATTGTATTTGGTCCCAGAGCACTCTGAGTGTTGAATTATTACTGCCTTCTTACTGTGTGGATGAGGTTCTTGAAATGTTATCTAATCAACTAGTATAGGTCCTGTAACTAAGCTAACAAACCACTTACTACTTAACATTTGCAGTATTGGGGTGCATTTCTCGAAAGCATAGTTGCTAACTATGTTAGCTAATTTGTTGCTTGCAATACAATTTCCCATTGCCAACTGCCCAAGTTGCAAACTGGCTAACAACTACACTTTCGAGAAATGCACCCTTGGTCTGTTAGTTGTTAACTCAACAGATATAGACGTTACCTTCACAATAGTGACTCCAACACTGTAAAAGAGCATGATGAGGAAGAGGAAGATGAAGGTGAAGGCAGTATTTGCCATACCATCGCTCTGATAGTCTGTCCACACAAGGCAGATGTCTGCAGAGAGCAGAGGATGCAGTTAAACAACTTAACCAGGCAGCACGGCTGTATTCCAAACCCACCACACCATACTATCAGAGACGCAGGACTAGGACACTGCATTGAAAAGGTTTGATCTCGTGTAGACTTGGCCTGGAGTTCATACCTGACTAGTGTTGCAAGAAATTGAGTGTGTTTTCAGGTACAAGGCTGCACACAAAAGTACAGTCCCATGATTTGTGTCTTGGCTTGCTGCTGTTGATCCAGAGTTGGGGCCAACCCTGTACGGTGTACTCCCCATCAACGTCCGAGTACGGCCACACAAGCGTCAAGACAGGGGGGGTGGTGGTGACACACACAGGACACAGAGCAACGCGAAAACAACTTGGACAAACATTGGCACAGTTAAGTATGTCCAACAAAAAGCAAACATTATGTAACCTTAACGCCACATTTTTTTCTGAAGTCTTTGCTATAGCCTATGTGTCAATTTTACACTATGACTTGAGTCATGAATGGAGGGTTTCATCCGATTTACTGTATTATTCTATATTTCAGGGAAGTAAGAACAGTGACTTAGATTAAGAAGCAATAATTCAATCCCACATATTTCAAATCAGTTGGTTCTAGCTGAGTACTTCAGTGATGTTCTCAGTATAGAACCAGGTGATTTGTTGAATGGCTGGATTAAATATATGGCACTGGAGTGAGATTTCTGAATCCATCACTGGTTAACCCCTGCAGCTAACCTTTAAATGCAACCCTGATACCCATTCGCTTGCTCAACACAAAGGGGACAATTTCTTGAAGTTTGGAGACATGCAAGGACAGACGATTACAGAAGGCAAAGACGTGGATGACATGCTTTTTTATTGCTTTGAATTTGATTTGCCAAACAAAGGGATCCTCAGGCAAGGCACATACAAGCACAAGACAGGGAAGCACAAAGGATCAAGGTATTACAAATATCCTTTCACATGACGACTAAGCGTGCAAGATCAACACAGTGCTATACACACATTCACAAACACAGACACGCACACAAACAATGACAACATCATTTGCAGGTGCCCACGGCGCCCATGCTCACACTGACTGTGGTGGGCTTCTGAGATACTCGGTCAATGGACCTGGAAATCATGCGCACAGTGGCTTTGGCGGACTCGTGGTAGACTACGCAGCTAAACACCGTGCCATCATCCTCCCATTTATCTTTATCAAAGGTGAGCTGGCTGTACACCGAGTAGGTCCCTTTGTCGCCATTAGAGCTCTCAATCACACTGGTCATCTTTTGGCTGTACTCATCATCCACTGGGTCATCATTAGCAAGCCAAGACACAAACACCTCTTTGGGGAAGAATTCTTTGGCAAAGCAAGTAAGAGTGACTGTGCCGCTCTGCTCGTGCTCAGGGGGAGGCATTAGGAAGACGGAGGGCTTAATATATTCTCCTCCTGAAAAGGGGAGAACCACATTAGAATTTTGAAGAGCAAACCAACACACAGTGAAGGACACAGCATGCTTTGTTGCTCAAAGAGCTCGTGAGAAAAACCACGACAGAAACCTATTCTGTAGTCAGCCTGTCTACAGGCAAAGGTTCCCCCAAAGAAGGCAATCAGGCTCCACCAGTTAATTGTTTTAGCTGAACAAGTGGGATGTTGTATTAACTGAAACTAATATCTACCGAGCCTATTTCAACAACCAAAGAATAATACAATACAAATGTACAAAACAGGAACGACACTAACACACCCACATTTGAAATACACATAAATAAACACACAAACACACACACACACACACACACACATGCACACACAAACACACACAACTCACCATTTTCCCGCCTGTAAGATTTTGAAACTCCAGCAGGAACATTTTGATGGGGGACAAAACAGCTGAACTCGGTTCCGTTCTGCCATTCTTCATATTTGACACTAAGCTGGATGGTGATGCTGCCTTTCTCCGTCTTGAGATTTCCATTTTGGTCCCTCTTCCACACAGTTCTCTTGCCATTTCTCCTCCATTCAATGCCGTCAGTGTTAACACGAGCGATCTCGTTGGTGATCACACACTTTATCCATCCCTCCTTACGAACAAGCATGTCCTCAGTGGAGGGAGGCAGGATTTCAACAATGGGTTTCGGCTTTGACTCACTCCCAGCATCACAATCATCTGTGTGGAGAAAGTTCATGGGATTTAACATGCTGTCCATAAAAAAACCTTTTACGTTCAAAGTATAGTCAGCTTATTCTAATGCATATTTTGGACAAAGTCATTTAAATTATACTACTATTGCAAACTCAGATAATTACACTTGATAATAGCATAGGAATAGAGCAATACGTAACTTTATTACCATTTCTTTACTTACACACTTCTTCAATTACGCACTTACTATGTGAGTTTTGCTTTGTTTCAAAAAAACAACTATCGACTATTCTTGAGACTAACATGCAAGTTTACACATTTCAATGTCAAATGAGAAAGAGATTGAAATCTTACCCAAATCCCCGCTTTCCATCACACTTAAAGTGTGGTTTCCAGTCTTATGCTTGAACATGCATGTAATTTTTGTGCCTGGATTCCTCCACGTGAACTCTGGGACTTGTAGGTAGCTGGTAGCGGAGTGATTATCACCCCCTGAGGAGGTAAAGCTGTACGAACCATTAAGCTCAGTTTCGATTTCGCCAACTTCTTTCATCCACATGAATTTGTGATCAGGAGGAGAAAATTCAGCAGCTAAGCAGGCAAAGGTAGCTGTCAGATTATTTGTCATTTCCTCGGTTGTGGGTTTCATTAGATACATTAATGGCGAATGCAGGATTTCCTCTGCAAAACAAACACAGACACAAAGATAGAGGTTTGTGTCAATGCTCAAAGTAGCACAGGTGGTACAAGGAAGGAAGCCAATTTCGCTCTGTCACACCAAGTGGTTAGCAATGACAATGAGCTTGAATTCACTGATTTGGGATGGTTTAGTTTGTGTGCATATCCAATTTTACAAAATTGGTATTTAGAGTGGGTTCTTTTTTTTGTCAACATCAGATTTCTTTGCACAAGTGTAATACTGTAACTACACAAGTGACTTCCGTGGTGCTCTCCTGTCTGTACCACTGTCACAAGCATGTCACAGACAGACTCACAGGCTCATCAGCGCCATGGGTCACGTCCACAGCAGCAGTCAAACAGAGGACTCCCAAAAGAGTCAAGTCAAGTCGGCTTTATTGTCAATTTCTTTACATGCACTGGTCATAAAAAAGAATTTGAAATTACGTTTTGAGCACTGGAAGCTACTCAGCTTATAAGAGTCTTGTCACGGCAGACAGGGTTAGCTCTTTTGAGAGGCCTCTGTTTCATTTGTCTTGATATAATGAGAAGAAGTAATGAAAGAAATCAAGAGGCAGTGAGAGATGGAGGGAGATAGAGACGGAAATATAGAGAGATGACTGCATGGAAAAAGACCTTTTTTTTTGCAGGCAGTCATTGGTTGTAGGTGTTGACAATAGAAGTTATGTAGGGGTGACTTCAGGTATAGTGGGCCACTTCTTTGCATATACTGTTAATGGAAAAAAGTGGCCCAATTTATCTGAATCTACCCCTACGTCAAGTTAGAGGTGCCGGTATGGGGGGCACTGGTGTACGAGTCCCATATACGGTCAATGGAAACTCACTGTCCAGGGCCCATGAGGATGGCAAAGGCCCTAGCAAGCCAGATGCATGACAAAAATAAAGAACAAAAACCAGGGCATAGAGGATTCATGAAGCAGGGCTAAGACCATCGCCCTCTTCTAAGCAGACGTGAAAAAGACCAAGGGTTTAGAAATCTTAAGATGTACCTTAAACTTTGTGTACGTTCAAGAACATCCGTTTGATAATGTCCGTTTAGTAATAAGAATCTGAAAATTTCTCAACAGCCGACGTACGTATGCAATCCATTACGTGTGATTAGTAGAAAAGTTATTAAGATCCTGACTTTCTGTTTTACAATAGCTATAGTGAGTTAAAGGATTTAAAAAAATATATTTATTGGCTGATTGTGATGAAGTTCATTTTTATAAACAAAGTAATAACTAATGACTTGTGTAATGACTTGATAACATTTTTTAAAACTTAAAAAAGAAGACTAATTTTACCAACAGATATCCCTCTCATAAAGAAGTGTACATTTGGATTCATGCAATGGCAGTGTGTATTTACATCAAAGCAAGAAAGTAATGCCATGAAAAGGTAAAACAAAAGTTAAAGGAACCAACAGGTTGATTAAACCGCTGAAATAATTAACACGTGTAAGACAACTGTTACTGTATTAAGCTTCTCAGGGCACATTAGTCTTGTGAAATTAAAAAAATGCGGTCAATAGAAAAACTTGTGCAGATTATACCATTACGGTATAAGACACAGCATAGGTTACTACAATATGAATGCATAATAATTCAGCTCTTGTTGTTTAATATCCGAAGCACATCAGGATCATGCATGCATTGAATGTTAGGCTACAACTGGTACATACCAATCAAAATGTTTAAATATTAATTTAAAAGCATTAAGCAGAATATGATTCAGGTATTGTGACAAAACACAAACGTAAGAGATGAGCATCAATGTATGTTCTCTATGGGTCCCAAATAGCACCAAATTTCTTTTTAATTGTAAGCTTAAATTAATTGAGCTACATTTTTGAAGAGCTCTTTCCCAAAACGCTGTCAGCAAAATACATGTGTCTTGTAAGATTAAGTAACAGTATCAGTAATTAGGTAACAGTAAATCAAATCAATTTGGCTCAATGTCACCTTAAAAACAAAATCGGTACTTAAATGGTGGTTGCAGTAGGCCATATAATATGAAAAAAGCTTGTCATATAAACCATCACAAAGCTGTAGCATATCTTATTAGGTTACCTAAGTGGTGATTAAAAAATAATCAAAGAAGGTGTCTTACCTGGCTTAATTAAGGTTGCCTTTTTGTTGCCGTTGGGATACTCCACTTCACAGGTGTAAGATTTTTTGGCTTCCCAGTCAGAGTCCTTGATCTTGATCTGGCTAACCTTGGAGTATTTCCCATTGACTTGGAAGTCGGGATACTGGATGAAGTCACTCAGCTCACTCCCAGAGGCATCCTTCCACTTGAACGTCACAGAGTTGGCTGGCAAGAATTCCGCGGTGACACATCCGAGAGTGACATATCCAGAGTCAGAACCACACTGTGACAGTGGGAATAGGGACGTCGGGACCGAAGCTTGAGCTTTAATGTTGGGAAAACAAAAAACAGGCAGATTCCAGTTAACATGAAATGCATAACATCATGAATAAGAGTTTCTTCGTAACTGAGGCTCAACTTACCACTGGTGACGGTGACCGAAGTGCCTTTGCCCCAGTAATCAAATGCCCAGTTGCACAGCACTTATTAGAACTATGCATTGAGTCAAATACCTGGACCAATTTTGTCTCTAGCACTCTGCCTTAGTTACATTTTAAATCACATTCAATCTTTGGCATTGAAAGACCCATCATCTGTAATAATATGGCACCGTTGTTAAATTGGTTGAATATTTTATATTTGGCAAAGACACTCATATAATAACTTGTGGTGTATGACCTTTTTAAATAGCTTGTGATGTCTGTAAGATCATACAGACTATATCACAAGACAGTCAATATTTATATAAAGATCAAACTGTCAGCAGATTTTATCCAATTTTGGATTACTTGTGCAGTTGAAGGCTTTCAAAGATATTCATATGATGTGTATCAACTAATCTTTTCAAATTTGTGACATGCTCATCACCATCCAGGTTAGACAGGCCTATCTCCACAATGATGTTTTTTAAAACAATTTTCATATCACCATATGTAAAATGTAGCCTATGTGACAAATAAAGAACTTGAACTTTATAGCCTGGATGATCATTAAGACTTAAGTTGATTGAAAAGAGTCTACCATATAGCCTTCATCACAAGTCGAACTATGCAATGCCTTGTTTTTGTGGAGTTAGAAACTGGAATGTCAAAATGTATCTTATCGTGCAATGGTGAAGTTGGCCTATCTTTAATTTCTTGTTCTTTCTTTTTTTAAAAATCCTAAATCCGGATCGTAATCCGGATCACCACCAAATTCGAATCGCTTGTACCTTTTGTCATTTGCAACAACTCCCCTAACTCGAATTCCGTTGACAACTTTTTGAGTTATCCTGCTGCTAACAGACATACAAACACACAAAGACAAACCAACGCGACCAAAAACAAAACCTCCTGGGCGGAGGTAATAAATAAATGTTTTTGGGTTATCAAACCAATTCAACCGCACTCATTATGGCTATATGGTCCTAGTAAATTACACTTCCTTCACAACAATCCGTTTCCTAACAGTACAGGGTCTTTTTTCGGAGCACCAAAATCACCAAAAAGGTTTACACCAGACATATCTTCCTAAATCAAGTTTCTTATACATAGGCTATATATAAAAAAGACTGTACTTTTCAGATACAACATCAACTTACCGGATGAAACCGTGACCATTGTTCCTTTCCCCCAATAGTCAAAAGCATTGTCACAGTTTGCATTACTTACGCAGCTGCCGTACAAAAATGTGGAATGATGGCGCTTGGATACACTTTTTCCCCAATAAATACCTTCTAGTCTAAAATATCCATAGGTCACAGTAGGCCTACATTTTATTTACGAGGTCCATGCTGGTCCCATGTTTAAAAAATGATAGCCTTACCTGCTGAAACGGTGACTTGGGTGCCTTTTCCCCAGTAGTCAAAAGCGTAGTCACACTGAATATCTCTAACAGATGCGCTTGACAAAAACTTGCGCACCAAAAATGGCAAGTCTATGCCTTCTGTTAGCCCTTTTTGCACTAACGTGTCTGCCATAAATTTAGCCTACAAAAATCTAAGTTCCTAGTGGAACACATTCGATTTATTTAACAGGGTGGTTCATACCAGAATAAAACTATCTTTCTTCGATAAATATCAACCCAATAGCTAGACAGAAAAGGTTTCTGCGCAAAATGTAAATTTATTAATAATTTACAGCCAGTCTTACCTGCCGAAACGGTGACCGATGTCCCCTTTCCCCAGTAGTCAAATGCACCGTCACATTGACTAATGATATAGCCTACGGGTATCTATACAAAAACTTAAACTCTAAATCTCCCTACTGTGACAGTCTCCCTATACGATTTTCAAAGTAGCCCACATGTTCTCCTCTTTCTTTACCTTGCAACAACCTCTGATCTCGACTTTTAGGCTACCCCCTGCACTTGATCTTCTCAGTGACTATACATAGCCTAAGAATTCGATTTAAAATTGCCTCGTGGTTATTTGTTTTATTCGCTGTTTAAAGTGGCCATGCCACTCTAATTACATAGCCATGTCCACCTTTTTTTCATAATCCTTGGTGTTCTCTGACCTGGTATGCAACATTATTTTAGCTGGAAAGTTATTTGATGGTGTATTTCAAAGCATTTTATTGCGCCCAAAAACACCTCTCAGGAGAACTAAGCGGTTTGTCCATAATGTTTATGAGCTTTGCACTGATTGGCTCAGCTGTTGCTAGAGAACCACGTCATTGTAGAGAACATGTTCTACTGAGGACTCGCAGGCTGCTCTCAGCCTTTGAGATAAAAGAAAAGAAAAATAAGCGTTGCCGAATAGGCTAAATGTTAAAATGATTGTGCTGAGTACTCCACACTGGCGCAGATTTAATAATGTACAAAACCTTATTGCATTCTGCGCCACTAGATGGCATATTTGGGGCATACAGATCCTGGGAGGAGGAGAAGAAGAAGTGTATGTTGTTGCTGCTAGCCACGTACTCACTCTGCCTTCGGTGGATTGTTTTATTCCGTGTCAATTTAAAACTACTTCAGTAAATGTATTAACTTTACACCGAGCCTCTTCATTGCCTACTACAAAGCAACTTTATGCACCAGTTCGTCACTGATGGCTCATCAACGCGGCGGCATCCTCGTCATGGGACAGGTAAGATGCTAACCTACAACACCACTCAATGTTGTATTTTTTTTTGCTTCAGACAGGCCTTCATATTTTTATTTTTCTTCTCGGACTTATTGTGTAGGTTAACTTGGTTTCACTCGTTACGTTTGATCCAAGTGGATTTTATTGTTGTTTCAGACACAACGTTTGCACAATGCGTCAAGAAGTAAGCTTATTTCAATGTTGTTGTATTGTGTTCAAAAGGTGTTGAATTGTTAGACGTGTAGAAACACATTTAGGACAGACTACCGCAGTGAAAGACTATCTTGGGCCGTAACAACTGGCGACTGCAGATGTTAGAAAAGCAGATGAGATAGGACGTAATTGTCACTCTTAATCTGGGGTATATTCATTTAGACCAGGACTGAGACTTTCGTTTTGATCTATCACTGTGTTTATCACCTGGAGTCGCCAGTTGATACCTGTTACACCGGTTATAGGCCTACACTTTGATAAGTTTATGCATACATTTAAAACCTGAGAATATATCCCCCCTCAAAAGAAAGAAAAGCACAGCCAGAACTCTGAATAAACATTGCAATCAGCCAAATGCTGGTGAAAACTCAGGTTGGCTGGTACAAAATAAAACTTAGTAGCCACTTTGACCCATTGGTGAGTATGCCTGGTTAGGCTAGTGAGATGAAACATCTATTAGCCATTTTGGCTGGTGATGAAAAAAGGTTCATTTGAAGTCTTGAGCACCGCATACCTGTTATCAGAGTATCTCATCATCATTATGCTGTATCCTCATTCTGAAGCATCTATTACTGAACTGCACACATTTACACTTTATGCATATCTAGGGGTACATGCATATTTTTTTATCTTTCCATTTATGCTATACCTCCAGTGTCGGCCTATAATGTAATAGGATGTATATATTTATACATGGATGTATATAATTTTGTCATTGCAGGTTCATCAGAGTCAGGTGGTCAGCACCCAAACTAAAACCATGGGTCATGGTGAAGAAGTATGAGAGACTGTTCTATGTGCCCAGGATTCGTCAGGATGGTGTCCAAGAATTACATCCTAGCAGCACAGGTAAAGAAATGAATAGTGAGTTGTGATTAATATTATTTAGCCTACTGGCTGGCATCACATTTTTAAATTCAGACAACCTAGTGCTACATCAGGTATTTATTTCAATTCCAATCAGTACTGTAACAGTACAGGGGTTTAGACAACGAAACATCTTGGTGTCAGAAGCTGACGCCGAGTGTGAAGGTTCAATTAGCAGGGTAATAAGAGCACAGTTCTCTTCAAAATATTGCAATTCACACACCATAACAGGTTAAAAAATTAGACATTTTTGGTGGGCTATCCCAGGTAATGTCTGCATACCACCAAGATGAACCACATCCAACAGGATTAACTGTGGACACAAGAGGAAGCATGTCTTTTTTTTTTTAATGGTGGTATGTCACCCATGCTGTTATGTGCTTTGCTCTTTCCCTGTTAATTGAGCCTTCACACACTGCTCTTTAGTGCAATGTGCAATTAATGTAGACTGGCCACCAAGGTGGTCCAATTTATCCATGAAACTTCCCACACCAAAATGTCAGGTGTTTTCATTGTCTAACACCTGTATATTACAATGCATTACCATATTAATTTAAATAACATGTTTTCCTTTTTTATCAGAACAGGACGCCATCATGAAGAAGTTGCCTGTGGGGCTTCACTTGGGCTTTGCCAGCGCCTCACTATCAGTGATGCTGGTCTCCTTATCCACCGTGCCTACCCCCACGTTCCTCCCTTGATGCATTCATCTCCTGACCTGTACCTGTTGTGGTAGTAGTCAGTGATGACACACAGTAGTTGTGATAATAACATACATGTATATGAAATAACTGAAATGATGTCCGTCCAGGCATTTCCTTTGGTATTTTATTATCCAGTATATTATACTGCATGTAAGTAATAATATGAACTCAGGTCAGGATACCACAGTAGTTCAGAGAACCATTCATTAATATAAAATGCACATTTGCCATATGTCCATCCCAGGATAGACGCCCCCTCGTATCACCTTCGTAACCCTAAAATGCATGTGTACTTTGTGTCTAAAAATAAAGTCTATGAACAACTGAATGATCTGATTAATACATTGAAATGGTGTGGTGCAGACGCTGAAATGGGGAAGTTAATTGGTTAAACTTGGCTTGGTGTGCTGGACCTCGGTCTCTTCCATACATCCAATCTCAGCCATCAGGTCATTGCTCTTCTCACCTGGAGAAATAGAAAGATATACTTAAATGACAATTTTTATCCCAAACAATCAAGTTTATCACAGTGAATTGGTTACTGTCCCTGCAGCATTGTGGGGCTAAGTGCCTTGCTCAAGGGCACTTCAGCCATGATGGAGATGAGGAGAGAGGTAAGGATGGGTTTCGCACCTGCCCCAATATCAAGACCACCTCCCTAACCATTAGGCCACTGATGTCTCATTTTGGAAGGCAGACAATTTTGGGAAAACATTAAGTGTTACACTTAACATTAATTACAAGGACAACATGAAGTGTGCATCCCAATATGTGTCCTTGCCTCCTCCACTTGTGCTTGTCTCCTCGTCCCTCCTCCGTGGAGAAAACGATAAAGTTTCCCAGCTGTCAGCCTCGCCACAACAACTTTTGAGGGACTGTTTTTCATTCACCATCCCACTTGCAAATGAGGAAAACACTTTACAATTGAGCTTTTGCAAGATATTGAAATATAATGCTGTTGTCAGTGATGTCATCATGACGAGAAGCAAGTGGAGGAGGCAAGGTCGCATAGCTATTAAAACGCATATTTAAACGCACTCGAAGGCTGGGTAGGCCTGTGCAGGTTATGGATAATGTGACTGGCATTTCATGACAAATTCGGCGCTAGAGATGTGTACACATGGTTTACTTTTACATTTAAACCATAACACTGAACTTCATAGCCTTTCTTTTTTACTAAGAGCACTAAAAAAAATACCGTGTTTATGTACACGCATTACACAGCCCTCAATATCTCAGCATAACAATATCTTAGCATAGCGCCAGTTGCTGCTATGGCATAAGGTTAGCTAGGTAGAACATAGCTCTGCATCATTGATGCTTTCTTATGGAAAGCATCTTGAATTGAAATGTCATCTACATGACACCTTACTTTAATTGCCTATATTTTACGTATTAAGAGGTTACAGTGTAAAACAAATGTTGAAAGACACTTACCAGGTGCTAGCTACTCGGTGAGTAGTTGGACGTTTTTTTCCGGATGGATCCACCTCAGCTTTCTTCTTTTATTTTTAGGCATCCAGTGAAAAGTCATGGATGGTTTGTTACCATATCTACATGTGCAATCCTCAGCACAATGGGTGTTTATGCTGTTTAGTTATCAGTGATATGAGTAAGGTTTGGTTACGAGTTGCCAAGATGCTCCATTCATAATGTTTATGAATTTTGACTCGTCAAAAGTGGGCGTGGCCAAACGGCGGGTAGTCAGGGTGACGTAAGCCTGCCCTGTTTTTTCAATTGGCCAGGCTTAGCCGTTTTGTTATTTTCATAAACTACAACAATCAAACGAAATAAAAAAAATCTTTCACATTAACACGACCAGGAAAACATATTATGAACTGTTATAACATATAATCATTCAAGAAAGTTTAAAAAAATTGGCATGGCCTCTTTAAGACTTTGTCAGAGACAATTAGGGTAGCCTAATAGACTACATTTTACCATTTGAAACGGGCATTGTGGATGCTTATCCTACCTGATGAGACGGTCACTTGGGTTCCTTTCCCCCAGTAATCGAAGTAGTTGTCACAGTGACACATCTGACTGCATTTCATGTCGGAAATTCAGTCTACCACAAATAAACCACCACACAGGACGCGTTTGGATTGGAATCGGAAAGACTTACCAGAAGAAACGGTCACTTGTGTTCCTTTTCCCCAGTAGTCGAAATAGCCGTCACAGCGTTACATCTGACTATCCCTTGTGACAATAATATCGCTTTCTTTTTTTGTCTGCCTGGCCAGTCGTCACTTGCCAATTGAATTCACGCAGCGGCGGCATGGAAGAGAGCTAGCCTACTGGAAGCCAACATTGAACAGTCATAGTCCTCATTTGTCCAAACAACAAAACAATACCTGGCATTACTGACAAACGGTTGAGTTAGCTCACAAAAACAATTCTCATTTGATCACATTTGTGCCTACATATGCCTTTTTTAACTTGCTTCAATCTGTAGAAAGAGTTGGGAAAGAATGTATACGTGTGAAGAACTGTGCGCAAGCTTTATTTTTGTCAACAAATCTTTCTTCCCTTGTAACAATTTGGGCAAGACAACCTCTATTTTGTAAACATTAAACATTATGCTTGGAAAGAAAATATCATGCACATTGAGTGAGGGTGGGCCTATTCCCACATCTAAGCAAAAGGACTCAAATGGACTCCGTTGTGTTTTTTTGTTGGTATTGTGAATGTATTACAAAAAAGAACCGTCTGCGTTCTCTGGTTCCATTTGGCTTTTATGGTGTGTCAGTCCTCTTTTTATTAGGCTACATCTGGTCCTCTAGAGCTCTCCTTAAGAGCCTTTTCACACCTGGTCTCTTTCAGCCATTGAAGCAAACTCAGATCTGGGCCTACAGAGCTTTCCTTAAGGGATTACCTACACCTAGTCACAACTTGTCAGAACTCACAAGCGAACCGTAATGAGACCACATCAATAAAGGTATCAGTACGGTTCACTTCCAAGAGGTCTGGGTACACTTTGGAGAGTTCATATGCGCAGAAAATGCCGAGCAACTCATGCTCAACAAATGACTGAAATTACAGCACTACCATACTCAGCGAATGACATGAAATTACAGGAGAATCATTTAACTCAAGGGGAAGTGTAAAATGAACTCATTTTCAAAAACGACACAATATCACGTTAAAGAGGACTGAGTTTGGCTTCCTTAAAGGTGTGAAAATACCCTAAAGGTTTAAATACGGTTCACTTCCATGGGGTCTGGGTACACTTTGGAGGATTCACTTATGCACAGAAAATGCTGAGTCACAGGTCCGAGCTCACTTAAATGGCTGAAAGGGAGCAGGTGTGAAAACCCTATAAGATGACACAAAAAAAATCCCTGCAGTTGCTTATCTCAGTTGATGCTTGTTGCAAGGGGCTGCATACCGCCTCCATGGTGATGCACTTTTGAACTGGATGGCCAAAAAATGATCTGTGACATCTGTGTAGATGCGTCGTCCCACATCCTCCTCCACCAACCTGCCCCCTACACATGGGGGTGGGTAAGTGGTACAGATTCTAAGGGCCCAAGATCTGAGAAGGGCTCTTAAGGGGACCCAAGCACTGAGAGGGGCCCTTAAGGGGGCCCAAAATTTGAATCTTTCATGGGGCCCATCATTTCTGGCAGCGCCCCTGCCCCTACACATCGCATGTCATGTGCTACATACAGTACATTCATAGTGTTCATATTAGTATTCATGGTAGCATTCATATTCATGGAGGTTGCACTTCATTACACTTTCCCATGCAGCCAGTTCTGACAGTAGAAGAAGGTGACTATGAGACAGAGTCCATGGCCGTTCTACACATTTATGGCATATTGATTTGTCTTGTTCCGTGCAATCTTTGGTTCGCACACACACACACACGCACGCACGCACACACACACGCACACACGGGGAGAGAGAGAGAGAGAGAGAGAGAGAGAGAGAGAGAGAGAGAGAGAGAGAGAGAGAGAGAGAGAGAGAGAGAGAGAGAGAGAGAGAGCAGTCATACCAGTGCTACAAGTGCCTGCTTCATGGACGCTGTCCGTGGTGCTGAAACATTCAAATGTTTCACTAATTGTCACTAATTACTGACTATTTTACACTTTGTGTCTAATTTTGTTTGTGGATGTGTGCAAAGGGTGTCTGTAGTGGAGGGCATCCAGTATTTCATTCCTGATGGCAGGAAAAAACTACTACTACTGAATGCCTTTACGGGCAGTCATGGGTAAGCGGTTAGGGTGTCAGACTTGTAGGCCAAAGGTTGCCGGTTTGACTCCCGACCTGCCAGGTTGGTGGGGGGAGTAATTAACCAGTGCTCTCCCCCATCCTCCTCCATGACTGAGGTACTCTGAGCATGGTACCGTCCCACCGCACTATTCCCTTGTGGCGCCCTTGCATGGGTGAGGCATAAATGCAATTTTGTTGTGTGCAGTGTGCAGTGTTCACCTGTGTGCTGTGGAGTGCTGTGTCCCAATGACAATAGGAGTTGGAGTTTCCCAATGGGCTTTCTTTCGCACTTGTGCTGTATAATGAAAACCCAGGCCCACATTGGCAACTACAACAACATAAACAATGGGGGATGTAGAGGATTTCAAGGATTTCAAGGAGTGTATTGTCATTGTCAATGAAGTCAACGAAATTGTGGGTGGAGCAACAACACTGCGTACTTTGAAGTAGGCCTATAGAAGTAACCGAAAAGAAGTCAAATAAAGTCTAAATTCATGAAGTATATCATGACGTATAATAAATTAAAGTGAATAATAGTAATAATAATATAATAATAATCATATAATAGGGGGATGTAGAGGTGGTGGAGCAAAGAGGCTGTCGATTAAATGAGTGTGTGAATGAGTGTTGTGATGTAATGTTTTGTCTTGTAATGTCTCAAGACTGAGGCATTCCCCATGTGAAATATATATATATATATATGAATAAATAAGTAAACATCCCTTGACTTCATAATTTTCCCTCTAAAATGTGAACTTCTCCATTCATCTGGTTGAGAATACTCATAGTTGTGAACAACGAGACATGGACAACTATTCTAATTAGTTTGATTCTCATCACAATTTCTTATTACAGTTGATTTGTAGTCCGCAAATTCGTAATGCACATTCTCTCATCTAACTCATTCATGCTCATTGAGCTCTCATTTTCTCAGTCAGGAAACACCTGAAGACCGTTATAGCAGGGAAGGCTTGTCTGGTGCTCACATCTTCTCTAGCCATATCCTCATTACAAAACAAGCTAACCACAGAATCAGCGTTTCCTGTATGGCTGCAAAGAAGAACAGTTCCTTTATGGCAATATACTGTATGAGCAGAGTGGATCATCCATTTAGAGGCAGACTAATGCCCTCCATTCTTTGCCATCATCACAGATGTACGTGTATGTGCAATGCTACTTCATATGTGCACACTTGATTCTATAATACATTATTTACTGCATGCCAAAATAATCTGATTAGATGATTTTCAGGTTAAGGTAGTAAGGCCTTTAGCAAGGAAAGGGCAATGCAACTGGCCTTCTTTTGGAGCCTGAAGATGCCAAACAGAAAAGTTAGCTTTAAATTCTCCTCATTAAACGTATTTACTCTTGTAGGCCTTACTGGCTTTTGCCCCCATCAGACTTCATTGTTGACAACCAAACTCAGCCCTCTGTATGTGCACGTTCACATAGGTGCAAAAAAGTGTGAAAGTGCGAAGTGTGAAAGACCCTAAAACTACAGGGACTTCAACTATGACCCGTGCATGTAAAGAAATTGACAATTAAACCGACTTCACTTGACTTGAACCGCCAATCACAGGCTATTAAATATGCAAATGATCTCATAAAACTTGTTTTGGTTCTTGTGACCAATAGAATGAAACACCCATGGAATGAGCCTTTTGTAACACATGCAATTTGATTGTAAGGTCTAAGAAATGCAAGCACTGGTGTTACTGTTGGCCATATCCACCATGGGTGATACTCTGCTTCAGAGGACATCTAGCTGTGCACTTGCGTAGCTTAGTCAGGAAACACCTGCGTGCACTGTGTTGCATGGTGTGAGTCGCCACTTTCCGCTTTCCTCTCCACTGTATGTTCAAACAAAACTGATGGTAAGGGAGGGCGACAGTGGTGGACAAAGGAGCCAGTTGTCCTGGGCCCAGGGAAAGGTGGATCCCACAATCGGGTCCTCATTATACGGCATAGTTTTTTTTTGTTTTTTTTTGGTTCGGTGTGTTTGAGATGACTGTTCCGGGCTCAGCCAAAATTGTCAGCGACCCTGCTTATGGTAACCTAATTATAGCACATCCAGACACCGTTTGCATTGATGTGCAGAGAGCAATTCTTTTCTGCAACCCACCAGCACCTGATAGGAGGGTCTTGTGTTTAAAATATTCACCGTCTTTTGCAAATGTTATAGGTTGCCACCGCAGGATCCCTGGTTTGACATTGCTGAGTTGAACATGCTCTATGTAATTGATCTACGAATAGATGTCACCATCATGCCATGCCCTTGATTATAATGTTCTAATGTTCTAATATTATAATGTAATTTGTTTGCAACATGAAATTGGCCCTAAACACACACATGGCCACTGCTGATTTCCTGACGAGGTGAGAGTGATTAAATACGACACTTGATCTGCGCTCATTCAAACATCCATGTCAGCAGCATAACTCAAAAACCAATCATCGGATTTGGATGAAACTTTTTGGGTTTGTTGATAATGACCCAAGGAACAAGTGATTCAATTCTGGTGGTGATCCGGATCACGAACCGGAACCAAGACTTTCCAAAAGAGTCTTCACTATCTAGACGCCCCCTAGTGACCAGAAATTGAATTGCTCAGACTCCACAAAAACAAGGCAGAAAGAATTAGGGTGTAACATAGTCAAATGTATCAAGCAGCTTCTTTGGCTGAGGTATGCGCTCTCTGAGTGCTTCTAGTTGTGTTTGGAATTAAGGTGAACAAGAAGAGATTTTTGTCAGATTGCTTTTCTTTGGCTCTAGTTTTTTTTTTACAGTAATAGCTGGACACTTAAGGGACCTTCTTCAGTGATTGTTCTCGGCATAGTGTTGTGAAATCATACTGCTTGGATTCCGCATACATCATGACCATTGTGGGGTTTTGCCCTATAGCTGAGGATTGTGACAGCCGTGGTCAAATGATTAGGTAAGATATTAGATATTAATATCTAGATATTGGATATTCAGTTTTGAGACTGGTAACAGCAACCTGGCGCTCACATCACCATTATGCGATGACGTTTGGGGGAATACATGTCTAACAGAATGGGGCTGTTGTTTCGTGTGATACATTTATACACATTAGAGATGAGGAAAAACATCATTGGGTTTTGGTCTACCTTCGGTTGGGGTATCTCGAAAACGAAGGCCTTTTTGGGCCCATTGTCACTAGCCTAATAGCCGGCCTACTGGCAAATCTGCTGCAAGTGTCAAAGTTGAAAATTCAGAACTTGTGGCGGAGGCAGTGGAGGCAACGGTCCACTAGCCAGGCGTGCCCTCCTAGTGATGCACCACTTTCAGGGTTGCTACCAGTCAGGTCAAGAGCAAATGCAAGTACTTTCTGAGTTCCTGAAAGTACGGGAACTCCTCCCACTTTGTCAGGAAGCAAACAACCAAAAGCAAACCAAGGGAGGTGGGTCAACCATGCTGTTTGGGAAATGTTAATTGTTATGCTCTTGGTCAGACCAAGTCTCAAAGAGATTTGAACGTCGATGATAATTAGGCTAACGGTCCACACAATGCATTTTCCTCAGGCACGTCAATGGGACCTGTCGTTGGAGAGAGCAGAAGATCAGTCTGGACACCGCTTTAGACAGAGACCATATGTTTCGACTCCCGTAACAGTATTAATATGTGGTCTCCCTACACCATCATTCATGGCTGAGAAGCCCTTGAGCAAGGCACCTCACTCCACACTTTCTCCAGGGACTCTAACTAATACCCTGTACCAACAAGGGCACTTTTCTTTTGAAAAAGTGTCTGTGACGTGTAATGTAATGAAATGAAGAAACTGGTGTTATAGGAGACTATTCATGTTGTCACAGTTCATGATATGTTTTATTTTATTTTAAAATATAAATATTCACATTTTTTAAAGATGACCATCTGACCAGCTAGTTAATTATGGATAAAAAAGCAACTAAAATTGTTCTGAAGAAATACCCAAGACCGGACCAGCACAAATCCTCAGTCTACCGTAGCCTCTTACTGCAGATAGGGTCGCCGGCGGGCCTATTCTCTATTTGCTGAAAATACTCAACTACATCATTGCAACATTGCTATGACAGTATCGAGAGCCTTAAGTAACAGTGAGATTATAACATAGGCTTTGTGTTAAGGGTTTAATTATGTGAGACTGAGAAGCAGAGGGGGAAGCATGCAGCACTGCTGAGCTGTACAGTCAAGAGGTTTTTGCAACAGCATGTATCATCGTGGCCCCCGCTGTCACAGTGATATACCATTTGACAAAAACAATTTCTGCTCAGTCCTCCCACTCCGTCCTTTAAACCAGTGTTTCCCAACCTTTTTTGTCTCATGTACCCCCCAAGCCTTTTTGTTGTGCGACGAGTACCCCCTAATTTGTGTTTTACATCGTTTTTTCCTATTCCAGTGTGACTATGCTCCATGCATTTGTTAAAATTACATTTTTCCAAGTACCCCCTTCAGTGTGCTCGCGTACCCCTAGTGGTACACGTACCCCTGGTTGGGAACCACTGCTTTAAACCACACTGATATGCACAGTCTAGACACCTCACACACACATGCACACACGCATGCACGCACACACACACACAGAAATGTTATAATGGTGTACACTTTCCTGACTTCCCCCTTCATTGAAAAAAAAAATAAAACATTATTTTTGGTGGCACAAACATTCTTTTTATTCTTTATTTGACAGTACAGTGTGAGATGGTGACAGGAAGCTAAAGGGAGAGAGTTAGGAGAGGATGGGGAAAAGACCTTGGGACAGAATCCAACCCGGGTCCCTGGAGTAACAGTCAGTGCTCTAACCATTTGAGCCATGGCCAGGGCGAGCACAGTTTTCTTCACTAACAACTTGGCCATTTATAGCTTTCAAAATGAATTTGTGAACCTAGCTTTTTCTCTTGCGTTGAGTTGAGATATGCTTAATGTTTTTCTGCGGATATCGTTATATTTTGTTTCTGGAACAAGAAAGTCATTTGTGAATTGTGTAACATAATATTTTTCAATTTTGGAATAAAAAGTCTCCTTTTTGTTGGAGAGGTAAATAATGAATACATATTTTTCAAAAGACATGGGTAGGGTGATCGCTTTATTAGCCCATTAAGACCAAAGCACAACTGTTGCAACACAACCTTTAAAACCGACATGTTTGAATATTTATCTTTAACACCGTTGACAATTCTGTTACATTTTGTTAGACCAGTTAGGACTGTAATAGGTTCAATATCTGAAAGGGGACACTGATTTCAATGGCATTACATTACTGACAGATATGGGTTGGTTTTTGTCATGGGGTGTAACACTGTGGCCGCTATACTGCACAGTGGTGGATGCTATGACAAAAACAAGCAGCAGGTCTTGAGCTCACACATATGGTATAGCTGTAGCTGTAAAGATAATGAAATGTATTGGAAAAGGGCTCAAATGGGTGGGAATATCCTGCTTTATTTAATCATATTTAACCTTGCTGTGTTTATAAATTCACTCAGCAATATATAATAGCAATACTTATCATGTCCTCTCAGTGAAAGATATTTAATATCATTATAAAACATAATGTAAATTACAATTAATTGATCAACTTTATTGTTTATTTTCATTTGATTATTATCTTTGGGAAGGTGCAATTGAGATAGTCTTGATCAAGACTTCATAGACAATGCTAGGCTATATAAAATCCACCTAATGAAATTAGCTAACAAAACTAAATGCACAGTGTCACAACCTGGCTCAAGTGCCATGACACAGAAAGTCCAGTGACAACTGTAAGACAAATTATTTGCAAAATTGAAATGTGAAATTTGACATTAAAATGCAAATTACAGTACATTAGCAAAACAAACAAACATTTCTCGAAATGACAAAATGACAAGTAAACCATCGGTTTCTGCTTCTTGGTCAATAATGAAATGGTAATTCAAGCACTTAAGTCAAATTAATGTAATAAACTAACTGAACTACACACACACACACACACACACACACACACACACACACACACACACACACACACACACACACACACACACACACACACACACACACACACACACACACACACACACACACACACACACACACACGGGTGTAAGGAGGAGCACTGAATGTTTTTGTCAAAGTGAATATCACTGTGGTTGCCACTCCATCCACAGTGTGAGATGCCATTACAATAACAGCAGGCTGTGAATGTGTGACAGAGAAATAGCCTCTCACTCATGTCATCATAGGGGACACCTAATGGACAATGGGAAATAGGTCAAATTCAAAGTAATTATTTCACAAATTGTCCAAGAAGAGAAGAGAAAAAAAATCCATGAGAACTTTTCTTTTTTCGAAAGACTAAATAGCTGGAATTTGGGGTCAATTATTTTTTGAGTGTACCAAGACACAGCAATTTACTGTTAAATGAATCCAATAGCCAGCTATTGCCTGCAATTTCACTGTAAAGAGCTGTGAAATAATTTCAATTTAATTTCAGAAATAAATAATAATAATAAAAAAACTGTGACATGACTTTGGTCATTTGCTGTAAAAATATTCAAAAATATAAATTCCCAAACATCAATGTGGGTTCGCAAAGCCCACTTCATTTAAACAATATATATTTTTAGGGGCTTTCATGCCTTTATTTGATAGGACAGTCTGAGATGGTGTGAGTGGGACAGAGAGACGGGGTGGGATCGGGAAATGACCCCGGCCGGACTCAAACCGGGGTCCCCGTGGGCATGCAAGCCCAAATGTGGGGGGCTTAGCGTGCTGCGCCACAGCGCCCCCCAGCCCACTTCATTTTAAGTGGTTCAGTAATTGTAATGTAATTAATATGTTAAATGAAGGAGAAAGCATTTAATTATTATGTGTGATGCAGAACAGCATTTGTGGCATGGACACCTTTCATGCAGCACACCGTAGGGGGTCATCAAAGTTTACAATGGTGAACACATGGGTCCTTTAGTTTACGTGTAAAGGAACAGTCCTCCTCATTTCAGAAAATTGCTCATAGTTAAGACCTGGTGAAATATAGGAATATGATTTTCTCTATGTGTTTGCATTGCTTAGTTTAACAGTATTACTCTAAGTGTATGGAAGTCTATAGAACCAAATGAAACATCATCAAATGTACTTATAAACCTCTTTACTGTAAAATTCACCAGAGTGCAAAACAGCCATTTACATGTACTGTAGTTCACTTCACTCGTGGCTTGATGCTAATGGTTCTATCCACTTCCAGTGTTAAGTCTAAACTGTGCTAATAATTCTAATACTTATAAATCTAAGTACTGAACACACTGAGAAGACAAATATAGCCTACATACATTCATGTTGGAAATATGCAAATGTACGAAAATTAGGGGTGGGCATAGATTAATTTTTTAAATCTAGATTAATCTCACTGTAATTAGGAAATTAATCTAGATTAATCTAGATTAATCTATATCAAAATGGCTCATTCAGAATAGGCACGCTAGCGAAATAATGCCGAAAAAAACCTTGGGGTTTCTTAAGACAGATCGCGCATTAGACCAAAGCTCATCTTTTTTTTCCAAAATGCATCTCATCTTCAAAAAATGGACATGTTGATACTTGGTTATAAAGCATATGCACAAGCACAAGCACAAGCATGAAGCATAAGATAGGCCTACTGAAATTTGAAAATGAACAGCGCTGTAAGTTGTAGAGGCAAATACAGATAAATCTATCAAACATTACATTTATACAAAATTATTTATTATTTAAAATACTTATATTTATCATTACTATTTAAACAAAATTACCTCAACGATTCAGCATTTCTAATGGAGAGAGAGAGAGAGAGAGAGAGAGAGAGAGAGAGAGAGAGAGAGAGAGAGAGAGAGAGAGAATCTGCCACTGACTGTAAAAAAAAGAGCAGCGGCTCCTTTAAGAGAAGGAGGAGCTCTGCGCGCAGTAGGCGCAGCAGCCCTCAGCAGAGCCAGGCAACTGGCTATCTAGAACTTACAGCACTGGCACACGGCGATTTGGGCAAAACCAGCCAGGTGTCCTCAGAGTTAGAATGCCAGAGGAGTTACAGCTCGAAAAGAATTCAGTTTGCAAAAAAAAAAATCAAGCGCGACAACCGCGAGGATTGTTACCTACCGTTTGACATGAGAATATCTCACTGAGTCGCAAATGTGCGCGATTACAACACAAACATTCAGCGAGAGTAGATATTGACAGTTTCAGTTTGACAATCTTCAAAATGCATATCACACGGAATGTTTTACAATGGCACAGGCAAGATTTCTGGAAGTTGTTCCATGCAATGCGTGAGGAAATGAAGGCTATGTCGGGCTGGTAGCCTACTCACACACAATAGCCTAATGTCTCGTTGTGCTTCACCTCAAACAATGTCTCTTTAGTCTACCACTTATGAAAAAGCACTCAAACAACACCTACCACGGCAGAGTGATTAATGTTTCCAGCATGCAAACATTTCATATTTAGTAGGTCTGCTGAAGCAACAGGTGGAGAGGAGAAACGACTGGGGCGCAGTCTGGACGCGTCTGTCAATTAAACGCTATGGTGACGTGCATACCCAAACTCCAAACCTATATTTTGAGAATAGATTAACGTGCGATATTTTCTTTATCGCGCGACAAGACTCTCACATTATCGCAGCACGTTAACGCCGATAACGGCCCACCACTAATGAAAATCAAAAAGGGTGGACTGTTCCTTTAAGAAAATGCTTGGGAACCACTGAGGGATACCTCCTACTTTTGAGAAAACATAAGTTTGCTAAGGTCTGGGTGCTCCACATGTTTTTGTCATGGTGTGTATCACTGTGGGCGTTATAATACACAGTGGTTCACGCCTGCACAAAAACAGAAGCCACTTGAGCAACGTCGACCAACATAAAAAAGCTGTTGTTTAAATTAAGCTGGTTAACATCGAGTCAATATTTTGTTAATTAATTTTTTAATGGTTTTGTATTTTGTATTTGTAATTGTAGGCTTTTATTGTATTTTTTTTCACTCTAGTTTATTATGCTTTAAAAAAATCACTCTTGAAATTCAGTTGAGATCCAGTCAGTATAATGGAATTGCATTCAATGATTCCATTCTGCTACATAATATGTCCTCATATTGAAATGGTTACTCATAACAATATCTGAACAAAAATATGAAATCAATTTAATTTGAATATTTTACCAATCGGCCTGGATTAGGCTACTAATAATTTAACAAATATAATGAAATGTTTGCCCATAGGTACCTGTATATTGTGAATGATGTTCACAGAGGTGGAGAAAGGAGATACAGCTCTAACTAATCCTACTACAATTAATTTGTGTTGGCGTGTAGTGTGTTTGATACACTGCTCACTCCGTTATTGCATTACCTACATGTTGCACAGCTGAGTCATAGATATGCAGTACACAATAAAACTACCAGTGATAAAATAACTCTTCAAGAGTTGAATACTTTGTTTCAGTATTTTGTCTCACTCAAACATACTGTTGATTCTACTCAATATTGTGTAGGCTAAAGATCACTGGAATGTGAATAAATGACACTGCTGACCTGTGAAATGTTACACTGAATTTTGATTCCACAGTTTATCTCGCTTCAGTGTTGTAAATATATTTGGATTTACATAACTTACTCTGAAATATTGACACCCTATTTTCACTGTGTGTAGAACACTAGATGGTGTTGACCATAGACATTATATAGTATTCTATATTATGTCTATGGTGTTGACTATCCCTGGAACCAACGGCTTCATTTGATAGCCACCATCTTTGTACGCAGCATGGAACGCTGCTTGCGTGGACATCAAATCAGTATGTAAATCATTGGTGAAGGTCAAACAATATCTTACCAGAAAGTGTGAAAAACATAGGACCTCTGCTCCAAAAATGGCAGTGCCCGAGTCTAGCCATGCTGTAAGGCTGAACATGACTTTCTCTTTATCTATGCTGCTGAGTGAGATGCTTCAATATCATCGCACTGATGTAGGCTATAGTGACAATGAAAGGCATTCTATTTTGGGCCTATTCAAATCTGAGAGCTGTCAAAACCTGCGCTATTTATGGTTTACATGTAAGGTTGCATGGTCTTCATAAGCAGCCTGGATGGATGTATGTGTGGTTTTTGTTATGGCATATATCAATGTGGCTGCCCCCACACACTGGTGCATCTCAGTACAAAAACTCCACTCCACTTATAACCCTAGCCCAAGGGCCTGGTTTCCCACATTTCCCTTTGGGACAAAAACAGCAGCAAAAACAACAACAACAACAACAACAAAACAACAACATTATTTGTTTGTAAAATTATTGCTGTTATTATTATTATTAATATTAATAATAATAATAAAATGATTGAGAATATAACAACAACCACAACAACAACAACAACTACAATAATAATAATAATAATAATAATAATAATAATAATAATAATAATAATAATATTAATAATAATAATAATAATAATAATAATAATAATAATAATAATAATAATAATTAAATAAAATAATGAAAATTCTTCTTCTTCTTCTTAGTATTATTATTATTTGTATACCTCCGCCAAGGAGGTTATGTTTTCACAAAGACTTGAAAAAAAATATGGTGTAACGTAGTCAAATGTTCTATTAGGTAAACAGCTTCCTTGGCGGAGGTTTGCACTCTCTGAGTGCATTTCTAGTTATTATTATTATTGTTATTATTATTATTATTATTATTATTATTATTATTATTATTATTATCATTATTATTATTACAGTATTATTATTATTATTAGTTGTAGTAGTAGTAGTGGTGGTAGTAGTAGTATGACAGCAATGACCTACTACTACCAGAGAATACTAATGCAGAATAGAGAATCTTTGCTACTACTACCACTATTACAGTAAGCCTATACTACAACTAATTATTATGAGTTAGATATAGGCGTAAATAGATAATCACTTTTTTTATATTATTATTCATGATTTCACAGGCAAGCATATATACTCCTGTATGAGCTCAGATGGTGTTTATAATTCTTTAGTTAGTCTACATAAAAATACAAAGCAATTGCAGTGGCCAATGCATCATGCTAGGTTTTTGTAATTGTGTGAAAGACTGTGGTAGCCCCCATGATACACGCTGATATACACTCATACAAAAACAACTTCCTTGCAGACCTTCATTTGTGGAAGGGGATGACGCTCAGGCCTGTCATCATAACTCTTCTGTCAATCTCTTGACATTGCCGACAGACAGACAGACAGACAGACAGGCAGACAGACAGACAGACAGACAGACAGACAGATAGATGATAGATAGATAGATAGATAGATAGATAGATAGATAGATAGATAGATAGATAGATAGATAGATAGATAGATAGATAGATAGATAGATAGATAGATAGATAGATAGAGACTGTATTTATCCCCAAGGGGAAATTATTGTTGCAGATTGCTCTGGATCAATATAAGAGTGATCACTAGATAGAGATCCAATTAAAGTTGTTGCAACATATCCCTGTGGTAATTGAACAGTAAAGTACCTTAATACAGAAAATAGTGTAATAGTATAATAATAATAATAATAATAATAATAATAATAATAATAATAATAATACATTTCAATGGAGAGTAGGGATTCATGGGGAGAGGAGATTGTTAAGATAGAGGGATGGTTAAGATAGGGGTATGATAAGATATGCATACAGGTAAGTACTGTAGGTTTTTGTCATGATGTGAATCATTGTGCCCCCCCGTATACACACTATCACATGCCGTTACAAAAACCTCTCAGCCCTCAAAGGCACCCCTCTGGTGACATTGTTGAGTAAGGATGCATCAATTTATCTGCATGCCAAATCTCTTCATGTCACAATTCAAAACTTTTTGCTGATGGCTTCTTACATGGGAATGGGAACCATAGTAAAACAAAGCTTGGCTCACAGTTTTAAATAAAACTTGTGATTTTCTTTGCACATCTCACCTGGCAGGTGAGTTTTGATATGGCCCATGGGGCTATCAGAAAGGGCAAAAAACTGTACAACTCCCACACACTGACCATTTTGCTGTAGCTTCATTCACTATGTTTCAGTCTTATGCCTTCATCATTTAAAATACTTAATTATTAATATTGTAAATGAAGTTGGTCAGTGTGTGGAAGATTTATAAAGAAGTGGTCAGTGTGTGGGAGATTTTTTTTTCTGTTTCACAATTTTACAAGAGCGATGATTGAAAAAATCTGACAATACCTTTTGAAAACAATTTCAGATGAGGTCGCCGGCGGGCCTATTCACTATTTGCTGAAAATACTCAACTACATCATAACAACATTGCTATGACAGTGCCGAGAGCCTTAAGTAACAGATTAAGACATAGACATTATACACTTTTGGTGACACTAAGGCTATAACATAGGTGCTGCGCTAACAAAGATAGCTTATATAGGCTACGCTGCAGTTTAGCAGTTGAAGGTAGGCTATATTCTAAAGCATGATTAATAAGTATATAAATGTTGTATGCCAATACGTAGGCTACAGTCCATATGTGTATGTAATGTATATGGGTAAATATTACAAGCCTATAGAGTAAGTTAGGCAATATGCTATAATGTTATGCATGATTCATTATAGCCAGGTTTTTGTTGTGGTGTTTAGCACTGTGGTCGTAGTTTCCACAGTGATACAAGCCGCTGCAAAAACCAAAAACCGAAAGCCAGCAGGGCCACCTACTGACTGCTTATTAGGGTACACTCACTCACTCTCAGTTTCCTCAGCACCCCCCTTCACACTGAGCTCCACGCTGAAGATATATTGCAAGTTCAGCAGGTAGCCTATTATAGTAGAAGGGACAATTTACTATAATTCTAATTAATCAATTATACAACACAGTACAATGTATATAGCACGATATCACAACTATATCAAAATCCTTTCTAATACACACATAGTACATATACATTCCCATATTCACAGAACAACTCTGGAGGCTGTATTTATTTAGTCTCATTGTTAATATTATTACCATATTATCACCCAGTGAGCAGACGCAACGTCTTCTGATTGGCTGAGCAGGTGTCCTTTATTCCCCGGTAGCAGGACACCTATGATGTCATGCGGGCGTGCGGGCGTCCAAGTTGCTTCTTCTCTAACTTTCTGGCGAAGTGCCGTTACTAGTTCTATCGCATCTGGTTGTCTAGTCAAGACCGCGTCGTTAGTTCTATCGCATCTGGTTGTCTAGTCAAGACCGCTTTACTAATTCTATAGCATCTGGTTGTCAAGTCAAAAACCCAGTCGTCAATTCTATCGCATTTGGTTGTCAAGTCACCAACATTCTGCGGGCGTCCTTACATGCCTCCGATAGAGGCGCGTCTCAGTAGATTAGGAAGTGGTGCCCATGGCAACGTACAAAGCGCAGTGGTGAATCTACTTTCTCACGAAGCCTTACATCAACATATTAATAAATTAATACTTAAATGCTGGTAACCGGGTGATAAGCGGAATAGCGGCCTTCGAGGTGTCCCGATATCAAGGGAAAATGGACTTGGCGAAGCGAACAGCCCTTCGGCTGCGCCGTCGGGCTGTTTAGAACGCTCCGCCTCGTCCATTATTTCCCTTGATATCGGGACACCTCGTCGTCCGCTATTCCATACGTAACATGTTGTTGTTGTTGTTGTTGCTGTTGTTGTTGTTGTTATTGTTGTCATTAAAGGGATACTGATAGTTAAAGATACAATGGCAGACTGACAAACAGTAGGCCTATAGATTTAAGATATGGAAGACAACAAAATTCTCTCTTTCTTTGGTTGCGACCAAATCAGAACCAAATCAAAATATGTCTTTGTCCCCATATAATGTCATTAAGGTATTGATACTGTCAAGAAAGTAGTATCATTGTAATTAATCGCTTAAATTATTTAAGTGCATATACACATGTAAAAGTTAGGGTCGGGGTGTGCGGCTTGCCTTGGCCAGAGGTAAGGGGATGCTTTAAGAAAAAAAAAGTTAAGAACCACTACATTAGAAGCATCGTCCCCTCGCTGTTAGAACTTACTTCAGGTTCTCAACAACATACATATAGGCTATTTCTGTTAGCCTTGGCGAAAGTCGTGCGTTGCCAAAAGCTATATTTCCATGACACGTCTCAAGACCTGGCTCATTCTAGCTCATCACTGCCCCTCACTGGTGCTTTTGAAGTACAGCACCCATTGCTCAAATTTTAATCTGAAGAATGAGCAAGACGTGATGATGGCAGTGATATTTGCAATCTTCTGAAATAATTCTGAGTACACGCTTTAAAGAAAAATATTGCGAAATGGTCGACCAACCTTTTGTAATCCTCTGCAGCACATTAGTGAGGGAAATTATGTTTTTTTCACTGTTTGTCTTTTTCAGAAGTTCCTGCTCATAACTATTTGTAACCACATGGGGGCAGTCTGTTCCCACAGTGGAGAAGTGATGACTGCATGTTGAAGCTCATGCACTGCTCCTACACAGCGGCAGATTAATCGTTGAGTGTGTAAATTTAGTTGCTCATCTCTAATGCTGCCCATTCACTAATGTGATCTTTTCCTGAATAAATTCTTTAATTTACTGGCCTGACAAGAATGGGTTTTGCAGCCATGTATGTCTACCTATTCATTCAAGTGTGTACATTTCCAAACTATAAACTATACTTAGAAATTGATGGTGGCTGTAAATATTCATGAAAAACATGACATTTGTAAATGGGCAAGATACATTCTGGGTTGTGTGTGATTGCTTATTTTACTCATCCTCTTCGTCCCGGCTGGGACATAAGGCCACAATCATACACTGCCACTGAACCCTGTCTCGTGCTTTGGCCTGCACTTCTTCCCAGGACAGCTCCATCCTCTTCAGCTTTGTCATCACGATCCTTTGTCAGGTTTTCTTTGGTCCTCCCCTCTTTCTTATCCCGATCGGGGTCCATCTCAAGGATACATTTGGTGTTCTTTCATTGGGTGTACACAGTGTGTGATGCCTCTTGGGAAAGGGGTGGGTAATGACAACCTGGCTATCGTGACTTCAACGCTCATTTGGTCTGGTCTACCCATGTTGTCAAGTCATTTCCCCAGTGGAGATGCAAGGGGCATGGCTGGCTCACGTTCATGACATGCCTCTGTATGCTACAGGTTGAATGTACAATGAATGAGACCCATTCCTTCACTCACCTGATAACTGAACTGGTGCTGTGATGCTGTGGCCTACTGGTGTGGCGGCCTATTCATTATTTTTCTTTCTTATATATATATATTTAGGGGCTTCTTATGCATTTATTGACAGGACCGTAGAGATGCTGACAGGAAGTGAGTGGGAGAGAGAGATGGGGGAGGATTGGGAAATGACCCTGGCCGGACTCAAACCGGGATTTCCATGGGCATGCAAGCCCAAATGTGGGGGGCTTAGAGTGTTGCACCACATCACCCCCTGCCTATACATTCTTGAAATGGAATCTTGCTTATTCCATTGTACAATGTAGGCCTACTTGACTGTGCTGCTACCCAAGTGTTGTGGCAGGCATGTAGCTAATGCTCCAGGTGTGTGCCAGAGTAATTCACTAGTACAAGAATTGGGATGGATATTGAGAAGTAATGAATTGTACAGCAACAGAGGCTCTTGTGTCACTCTCTTTCTTCTGAATTGAGTAGCCTATAGTATTTTCTTCTTAAACAAATAGTGTAGAAATGTGAAATGTTCTTCTGAAATATTCTGTGTGGATGTCATATGGGTAGGGCATGTTGTAGAGCAATGATGTCTCTTGTGTCATTGGGTCCCTTTTACTGTAATATCTAACCTCCTGTCCTCTCCTTTTGTTTGTGTCCTCATGCTTCACTGCCGTTCTGCCTTGGTGGAGAAAAACAATTAAGTTTCCCCGATATCAGCCAAGGCACAACTTTTATGGGGGGACTTTTACCCATTCAACATCCTGATTGTAAATGAGAAAATGCCCTTTGAATTGTGCTTATGCGAGATATTGAATGAAATGAGTTTTGCCTCGCATCACAACGCCACAAGCCCAAGGAGAGGACGGGAGGTTAGATATAGATCGGGACCCATTATGTCTGTGTCCTTGTTGTTAGCTTTAGCATGGGTTTTTGTACAGCTCTCTAGAGTCTTGCATCACTGTGTCTCTCGGGCACAGTAATACACAGCCGTGTCTTCAGCCTTCAGATTGTTCATCTGCAGATACACCTGGTCCACACGGTTGTCTCTGGTGGTTGTGAACCGTCCCTGAACAGCGCTGGAGTAATATTTTCTATCACTGTCGTACTCAATAATTGAAACAAATTCCAGACCTTTCCCAGGGGCCTGTCTGACCCAGGCCATCCAGTAGCTATCAAAATCCAGCCCTCCAGATGCAGTGCAGGTCAGTTTATGTGACTGGCCCGGTCTTAACAACGCTGGTTCAGACTCTGTCAAGACCTGACCCTGCAATCCTGTGAAATAAATGAAAATAAATAACAATCGATGATGGTTATTGTTTTAAACATACCATATGCTCTATATGCCTGAGGACTACAGCTACTTACCAGGCAGCATCTGCAGTAATAGGAGGATGGGTATTGGGATGTGCATGTTCTTGACTTGTAGAAGTGTTGGATTGCTATCTTCCCTCAGGCACTAGAGTATGTATACACCACTGTTTGTATATAAGAGTGTGTTCTGTACTTTGCATGGAGCTTTCTCAGTCTCGGGAAGAGGGAGGAGCAAGGGGTTGGGTAGTCATGCCAGATGTCATGGCTGAAGGTGACAATGTGTCAGTGATAAAAGTTGTGGTGTGCAGAGTTAATTAATGAATCACATGTAGATGGGCTATCTGTTGTGGTGGATCTGGAGTAGCAGTTGAACATGCACACAAACACGGACACATGCTCAGAAGCGCACACACTCTCTCTCTCTCTCACACACACACACACACACACACACACACACACACACACACACACACACACACACACACACACACACACACACACACACACACACACACACATACACACACACACACACACACACACACACACACACACACACACACACACACACACACACACACACACACACACACACACACACACACACACACACAAAACAGAAATCTTCACCATAGTCTCATCTTGTGTGCAGAATGATTGAAAGAAGTCTAGTTCAAAGGTACAATAGCCTATACATAGGTTATGGGTGTAAAATATGTGCATTATGTAGACAACAATAACATCTATAGAAAATATCAATACATCAGTCCAAGAGGGTGGTGCCCAGGGTTAGGCCAGACCTAGCTTGTTCTTAGTCATCTTTAAGTTTGCACACTAGTCATTTCCCTACACATTATGGTAACATAATGGTAACATCAGTCTATTATATAATGTTATAAATAATGACTCAGCTTGTCGAGTTTTGGCTCGATCACTGTATCAGACAGAAGAAGGTACGTACAGGTTGCTAATAGTCAGTTAACACTTGGCACAAAATGGCACAACATCATGCCTTTAGCTGCCTGTAAGAAAGGGTGAGGGGAAATGGTTTAGTGGCGATGAACTGAAAAATTATTAAAATTGATTTTTTTTTCCCTCTGGTTGTGATTGATTGATTGATTGATTGATTGATTGATTGATTGATTGATTGATTGATTGATTGATTGATTGATTGATTGATTGATTGACTGGTGAATTCATGAATTGATGGACTGGTTGACTTATAGATTGGTTGATTGATCATTCATTTACCTCAAAGCCAGTTAAATTAATGTCATCTTCCAAAGGAGAATCCAACATATGGGTAGCTATCATTTAACAAGATAACACAGTAGTGAGATCAGATGTAGCTCTTATTCTGCACGATTTCCAAATGACTGGAGTTTAGGCTGTTGGTTTTTGTTCAGCTGCTTCAGCTGCCTCAGTCACTGTGGCTGTCGAGCACAGTAGTAAACAGCAGAGTCCTCTGCTCTCAGACTCTGGGCCTCCAAGAACTGAGTGCTGCTGGGAACGTCCTCAGTCAGAGTGAAGTGGCCTTCCATAGAACTGGCATAAATAGGAACTTTACTGCTTCCACTATCTATCCTTCCAATCCACTCCAGAGCCTGTCCTGGTTTCTGTCTGATCCAGTGCATATAACTATCTGTCATGCTAAAGCCTGATATTTGACAGGAGATCTTGACTGGCTCTCCTGGTCTCTTCACCTCAGAGTGAGACTGATCCAGTCTGATTTCGCTGCAGACATCACCTGCATAATAACATTTCATACATTACTGGGGTCTTTTTAGCAGAGACAGTATACCAGAATATTGTAAATGAATGTATGTTGTACATAATCTTACATTGACATTACCTTGAAACAGCAGCATGAAAAGGAAGCAACAAAACAGATTTCTGTCCATGTCATCTGATGTATGAGTTGTACCTTCAAGTTGTTCAAAATCATCAGTGTACTATCAAATGGAGAGGGCAGGGAGGTGTTTTTAAGTACTGACGTGGAGGGTGAGTTTGCATACACTGTTCTGCCCTCATGAGGCCTGGCTATGATGGACAGAAGCAGTCTGCACTCAGATGCAGCTGGCGTCATGAAGTGGTTTAATCTCAGGCAAAGGCACAATTGACTCGGTATAGATACTAACTTGGATAACATTTAAAAACAATTAATGACAGTCTGTACATTTTTGTTTTATATTTATTTTTCTCTTTTTTGAGGCTTGTCCACATATTTGAAGTCCTTTTATTGGTCTATCCAGCTATAGCATGAATGAAGATTTAGCTCTTCTAATAAGTGTTTGTAAAATACAAGCATCACTTATGATATGATTTATATTTTTACTAAATTATTGTATTGTTTTCACAGCCAATTCAATGTGTTCTTCTGATGTTTGCTTCATTAATAGCAATGTGTTTTGAAGGCAACACAATTCATGAGTGCTAATGTTGGCAGTGCTTCAAAAGCAATTACATAAGAGCTTCATGAAGCTGTGCTTATTATTACGACACACACAAGTGCAGAATCTGAGTGTTTTATTCTTCATTGTTCATGAGATTTAAGCTTTGTTGTTTTTACGTCATGTCAATGTGAAACTGAGGTGAAGGTAACCAGGGAAGGTGGCAGAGGGGACAAAGGGGGCAGGCAGAGGGACACAGGCTTCATTCTGGAATAGCATTTTATGTCCACTCAGGGTGGGAGTGTGTGAATAGCACCTAAGGAGTACATGCTATTGTACAGCCACCGAGGCTCTTGTGTCACTGTCTTTCTTCTGAATTGAGTAGCCTATAGTATTTTCTTCTTATACAAATAGTGTTAAAATGCAAAATGTTCTTCTGAAATGTAATGTGTGGGTGTCACATGAGGAGGGGATGTTGTAGAGCAGGGCTATTCAAATGGCGGCCCTCGGGCCAGATGCGGCCCTTGGACAGCAAGGTTCTGGCCCCCCACAAGCCATTTGAAATATGGAATTGTTTTTCTGAATTTAGAGATAGGAGTACAGGTTCCGTATCGAGCTGACACAGGACGTTAAAATGCAGGAAATTACCTCTAAGAAATGCAAAACTTTATGGGGGAGGACCCCCAGAGCTCCCACCTCAATGAAGTGTCCCATATTTTTTCTCATTGACAGTCCACAACCATAATACATACGCATAGTTGACCCCTTTACTATGAGGAATTTGAAAAACTGGCCCTCGTTGACAATTAATTGAATACCCCTGTTGTAGAGCATTGTTGTGTCCCTTTCAATATCTGGCCTCCCATCTTCTCCTTTTGCTTGCAGCCTCATGCTTCACTGACGCCCGCCTTGGTGGAGAAAGCAATTGAGTTTCTCCGATATCAGCCAAGGCACAACTTTTTGGGGGGACTTTCACCCCTTTCAACATCCTGATTGTAAATGAGAAAATGCCCTTTGAATTGTGCTTATGCGAGATATTGAATGAAACTTCAATCGTCAATGACGTCTTGCCTTGCATCATAACACCACAAGCCCAAGGCAAGGACGGGAGGTTAGATATAGATAGGGACCCATTGTGTCTGTGTCCTTGTTGTTAGCTTTTGCATGGGTTTTTGTACAGCTCTCTAGAGTCTTGCATCACTGTGCGTCTGCGGGCACAGTAATACACAGCCGTGTCTTCAGCCTTCAGACTGTTCATCTGCAGATACACCTGGTCCACACTGTTGTCTCTGGAGATGGTGAATCGTCCCTGAACAGTGCTGGAGTAAAATTTTCTAGCACTGTCGTACTCAATAGTTGCAACAAATTCCAGGCCTCTCTCAGGGGCCTGTCTGACCCAGGCCATCCAGTTGCCATCAAAGTCCAACCCTCCAGATGCAGTGCAGGTCAGTTTATGTGACTGGCCCGGTCTTAACAACGCTGGTTCAGACTCTGTCAAGACCTGACCCTGCAATCCTGTGAGATAAACGAAAATAAATAACAATCGACGATGATTATTGTTTTAAACATACCTCTACATGCTCTATATGCCTGAGGACTACTGCTACTTACCAGGCAGCATCTGCAGTAATAGGAGAATGTGTATTGGGACGTGCATGTTCTTGACTTGTAGAAGTGTTGGATTGCTATCTTCCTTCAGGCACTAGAGTATGTATACACCACTGTTTGTATATAAGAGTGTGTTCTGTACTTTGCATGGAGCTTTCTCAGTCTCGGGGAGAGGGAGGAGCAAGGGGTTGGGTAGTCATGCCAGATGTCATGGCTGAAGGTGACAATGTGTCAGTGATAAAATTTGTGGTGTGCAGAGTTAATTAATGAATCACATGTAGATGGGCTATCTGTTGTGGTCATTGACAGTAAATTTACTCTCAATGGTTGTGGTGGATCTGGAGTAGCAGTTGAACATGCACACAAACACGGACACATGCTCAGAAGCGCGCGCACGCACACACACACACACACACACACACACACACACACACACACACACACACACACACACACACACACACACACACACACACACACACACACACACACACACACACACACACACACACACACACACTCACACACACTGCTCATATTCTATGTTTTTAAAACAGAAATCTTCACCATAGTCTCATCGTGTGTGCAGAATGATTGAAAGAAGTCTAGCTCAAAGGTACAACAGCCTATACGTAGGTTATGGGTGTACAATATGTGCATTATGTAGATAACGATAACATCTATGAAAAATATCAATACATCAGTCCAAGAGGGTGGTGCCCAGGGTTAGGACAGACCTAGCTTGCTCTTAGTCATCTTTAAGTTTGCACACTAGTCATTTCCCTACACATTATGGTAACATATGGTAACATCAGTCTATTATATAATGTTGCAAATAATGGCTCATCTCATTGTTGAGTTTTGGCTCGATCACTGTATCAGACAGAAGAAGGTACGGGTTTCTAATAGTCAGTTAACACTTGGCACAAAATGGCACAACATCATGCCTTTAAGTGCCTGTAAGAAAGGGTAAGGGGAAATGGTTTAGTGGCGATGAACTGAAAAATTATTAAAATGAAAAAAAAAAGTCATTTCCTCTGGTTGTGATTGATTGATTGATTGATTGATTGATTGATTGATTGATTGATTGATTGATTGATTGATTGATTGATTGATTGATTGACTGGTGAATTCATGAATTGATGGACTGGTTGACTTGTGGATTGGTTGATTGATCATTCATTTACCTAAAAGCCAGTTAAATTAATGTCCTCTTCCAAAGGAGAATCCAACATATGGGTAGCTATCATTTAACAAGATAACACGGTAGTGAGATCAGATGTAGCTCTCATTCTGGTTCCAAATGACTGGAATTGAAGCTGACAGTTTTTGTTCAGCTGCTTCAGCTGCCTCAGTCACTGTGGCTGCGAGCACAGTAGTAAACAGCAGAGTCCTCTGCTCTCAGACTCTGGGCCTCCAAGAACTGAGTGCTGCTGGGAACGTCCTCAGTCAGAGTGAAGTGGCCTTCCATAGAACTGGCATAAATAGGAACTTTACTGCTTCCACTATCTATCCTTCCAATCCACTCCAGAGCCTGTCCTGGTTTCTGTCTGATCCAGTGCATATACCTATCTGTCATGGTAAAGCCTGATATTTGACAAGAGATCTTGACTGACTCTCCTGGTCTCTTCACCTCAGAAGGAAACTGATCCAGTCTGATTTCGCTGCAGACAACACCTGCATAATAACATTTCATACATTACTGGGGTCTTTTTTAGCAGAGACAGTATACCAGAATATTGTAAATGAATGTATGTTGTACATAATCTTACATTGACATTACCTTTAAACAGCAGCATGAAAAGGAAGCAACAAAACAGATTTCTGTCCATCTCATCTGATGTATGAGTTGTACCTTCACGTTGTTCAAATGTACTATCAAATGGAGAGGGCAGGGAGGTGTTTTTAAGTACTGAAGTGGAGGGTGAGTTTGCATATACTGTTCTGCCCTCACAAGGTCTGGCTATGATGGAGAGAAGCAGTCTGCACTCAGATGCAGCTGGCGTCATGAAGTGGCTTAATCTCAAGCAAAGGCACCATTGACTCATAATAGATACTAACTTAGATAACATTTAAAACCAATTAATGACGGTCTGTACATTTTTGTTTTATATGTATTTTTCTCTTTGTTGAGGCTTGTACACATATTTGATGTCAAATGTCCCTTTATTGGTCTATCCAGCTATTGCATGAATGAAGATTTAGCTCTTCGAATTAGTGTTTGTAATACACAAGCATCACTTGTGATATGATTTATATTTGCTAAATTATTGTATTGTTTTCACAGCCAATTCAATGTTTTTTTCTGATGTTTGCTTCATTAAAAGCAATGTGTTTTGAAGGCAACACAATTCAAGAGTGCTAATGTTGGCAGCTCCGGTAAAAGCAATTACATAAGAGCTTCATGAAGCTGTGCTTATTATTACGACACACAAAAGCACAGAATCTGGGCGTCATTTTATTCTTCATTGTTTTGCTGTTTTTTCATCCTGTCAATGTGAAACTGAGGTGGTGGCTGGTGGTAACCAGGGACACTGACAGTGCAGGACAAAGGAGGCTGGCAGGGGGGGGGACAGGATCAATTCTGCCATCTAGTGGTATGTTTTAGTAGCAGCATTTTATGTCCACTCAGGTTGGGAGTAGCACCTGAGGAGTACATAGTACTACTGTAGAGCAACAACAGAGGTTCTGGTATGACGGTGTTTTCTTCTGAATTGCGTATAGTATTTGCTGTAATACAAATACAGTTGAAATGTGAAATGTTCTTCTGAAATGTAATGTCACATGGGGAGGGCATGTTGTAGAGCAATGGAGGCTCTTGTGTAACTGGATCCCTTTCAATATCTAACCTCCTGTCCTCTCCATGTTGTTTGTGGCCTCATGCTTTTCTGACGTTCTGCCTTCGTGGAGAAAAACAACGAATTTTCCCCGACACCAGCACAACCTTTTAGGGGGACTTTTACCCATTCAGCATCCTGATTGTAAATGTGAAAAAGGCCTTTCAATTGTGCTTATGCAAGATATTAAATCAAACTTCAATCGTCAATGACGCTTTGCCTTGCATCACGACACCAAAAGCCCAAGTAGAGGACGGGAGGTTAGATATAGATAAGGACCCATTGTGTCTGTGTCACTGTTTTTTTTATCTGCAGCATATGTTTTTGTACAGCTCTCTGGAGTCTTGTATCACTGTGTGTCTGCGGGCACTAGGGTGCATCAAAAAAACGCTTTTTCAGCCTATTGATCTGTCTGGGTGATAAAAGTGTTCCACTGCATGTACAAATAACACATGCAAAATATTTTTGCAATCCATGGTGGTTTACAGGTCCAACGGAATATGAGCTGATATGAAGGAATTGTGGATTAACTGCGTCAGTCTTTGCCAATTCAACGAAACCCTCCCACCTAATAACTTGGACTGTTTTTGTGATTTTGTTGAAATATTTTAACCTAAATATTTAAATGAAATAAAACCACTTTGACATATGTAAAATAACAGATTCCTAATTAACTATAATCATCAGTACCCCCCAAAATAATAGATATAGGTATTTCCGAGAAACTGGGAAATTCACACACTGACACACAGGCTAAGCAAAAGGAAAAAAAACATGCAAATTGCTCCAAGAATGGCAATGCACCAATCAAGTAGTCAATATGGCATTTGATACCACGGCTTCAAATACTGGCCATCTGAGCGCAGCCTGCATAGCCATACAGCTTTCACTGGGACGACCACTGCTGTGGTCTGGGTGCCGCCATCACATTGGCGAGGTGCTACTCAGTCAAATATTTAATGACCTCAGACTGGAGGTGTCAAGCTCACCAGAGGTTGCTCTGTTCTCTCGTCTGAGGGATAATTGCCACTTATTGCCACATGATGACAATTTGAGCAATTTGCATGTTAGGTTGCCAATGATAGTTCCACAAGCTTCATCAGCCCCCTTTGTATATGCAGGCACACCAAGCAACTTCAGCTGTGTATTATCTCCAACAACAACTGTCAGGCGCTCTTCCTTCTGGCGCACATTGTCAAGTGTCTGCGTCAACTTGCTGTCCCAGTGCAGGGTGCACAAGGCAGGTGGTATCCACTGCTCATGGCATTCCTCACTGATGGTTTTCAGCACTTTACGGCGTGGCAAGATTTGGCCGGCTGAGGATGTCTGGTGGAATCAAGACTGTGGTGCCAGACCTGCTTTGTGTCCTGTAGACACCAGAGTAAAGTCCTTTCAGAAATTACTTGTGAGAGTTGCAAGTAAGAATTCAAAGTCCCTCCATGGCTGAAGATCAGCTCAACAGTTATTCACCATGCCTAACAAACTCAGAGTCAAACACTCTGATTTTCATGAGGCCTTTATTTATTACAACATCATTCTATCCAAAACTGAAGATTTTTTTCCTTTTGCTTAGCCTGTGTGTCAGTGTGTGAATTTCCCAGTTTCTCGGAAGTACTTATATCTATTATTTTGGGGGGTACTGATGATTATAGTTAATTAGGAATCTGTTATTTTACATATGTCAAAGTGGTTTTATTTCATTTAAATATTTAGGTTAAAATATTTCAACAAAATCACAAAAACAGTCCAAGTTATTAGGTGGGAGGGTTTCATTGAATTGGCAAGGACTGACGCAGTTAATCCACAATTCCTTCATATCAGCTCATATTCCGTTGGACCTGTAAACCACCATGGATTGCAAAAATATTTTGCATGTGTTATTTGTACATGCAGTGGAACACTTTTATCACCCAGACAGATCAATAGGCTGAAAAAGCGTTTTTTTGATGCACCCTAGCGGGCACAGTAATACACTGCTGTGTCTTCAGCCTTCAGACTGTTCATCTGCAGATACACCTGACTCTTGCTGTTGTCTCTGGAGATGGTGAACCTCCCCTGGACTGATTGAGAGTAACGCTTGTCAGACCCAGAGGGTTGACTGGGGTGTGCCACCCATTCCAGTCCTTTTCCAGGAGCCTGTCTGACCCAGGCCATATAGTAGCTACTGAATGTGAATCCAGAAGCTGTGCAGGTCAGTTTGTGAGATCCTCCAGGTCTGATGACCACTGGCTCAGACTCAGTCAGGGTCACACTTTCACCCAGAACACCTGTGGAAACACAGAATAATGATAATGTCTGGGTTTAAATTCAGTGAGTGCAGGTCAGTTTGTGAGATCCTCCACTGCTGATGACCACTGGCTCAGATTCAATCAGGGTCAGACTCAGGAAACCTGTTAAAACATTGAAATAAATTATTAGACAAAAACCTGGCACAAATCGCCTTAAAAAAAATACACCAGAATAGCTTACCAGTGCAGCACAGAGCTGCGACTATGAGTGCTGGTGTGAATGTCATATTGAGAGAGGTGTGAGAGGTGAGGTACTGAGGTGTGTGTGTGTGTGTTTGTGTGCAGCCCTGTTGGGGGTATATAGTGCGGCTATGAGGTCTTTTGCATTAGCCCCTCCTCCTTACAAAGGCTTTGGACCAGATCTTGTTTTTTTCACTATTTGGGATGGACAGGGTCCTTTAAAGGCTCTGTACAGTGCACACAAACACACACACACACACACACACACACACACACACACGCACACACACAGACACACACGACATTGACAATGTTCATGACAATTTCATGACTGTGTCATATCATGCTTATTACACTGTTAAGTAAGACGTCCTGTGATCAAGACGTTATTTATGGTTATTAAGTTTGCCCGTCGCAGCATATTGACTTGGGGCCCATTTTATTTTGTTTTGAAGTAGAACTATATTCTAGGTTTGGCTCACGTCAAAGGATGGGTTTATCGTAGCCTGATATGACCCGCCCTTAATAAAGTATTATGAAGTACAACAGTAAGTTCAACAATAATATCAACTTTTGTATTAATATTCCACATAGGCCTACATTTCAGACGTGACTCGCAACTAATGTGAATTCTTTGGAATGTACTGTGGCGGCGGTAGGTCCAATTCACCACTATTGACAGGGCAGCTAACCTAGTAGTTGGGGGACTGCTGACAGTCTGTTGATTGAGAGAACTACTATGTCGTTTGTTCCATGTCGTGTGGCCGCAGTGCCACCTGGACTAGCAGTGAAAGTGTACATGCTGGGCAATTTTCATGTTGGCCTTCTTAAAGATCTTCCTCTATATTGTCTTTTTCTATGTCGTTACAACACACGATGCCGTGTGTACGTGTGTGAGGGAGAGGGAGAGATAGGACAGCGCACGTTGAACTGTTAAATCATACGATCACACTGAATCACAGTGGTGCGATTAGTCTGTTGTTGTTACTGTACTGTAAACTTGCCTCGTACAGGACCGCAACCACCCCAACCCATGCCGAAAATGTCTTCCCGGCAAATTCTGGTGTTTTGATCAAGGTTTTTTTTTTTGACCAGCAGTCTCTTGCATTCATACAGCAACTGTTAAGCAACTGCAACAAATTATTTCTGGCGCCGCCACTGGCTGTAGTCCACAGTGTAGAGACCCTCACAGGATGCAGCTGCCAGCAGTCAAAGGGAGGTCTATGAGGTCAGGGTATAAAGCATGTACGTACATACGAACCCATAAATTAGATCACATTTTTCTCACTTGATCTGTTCAAATGAGCATCTTGCTTTCTTAACTTATTAAGACACAGCATTATAAATTTGCTGTTACCAGAATGGCAATGACCAAGTTGTTATGCATTACTAAAGGGCCTGTGTTGTGCCATAGTATTGTAGTACTATGGTAGTTAACTTTACAATGACTATTATTACAATGTGCCACTGGTGGTACGGTGTGCATTATGGGGCTACGCCTATTGCTGGACTGTGGCTTGATTGAATAGGCTTCTAAGACTAAATATTGTTGTCCCTAAAATAAAGTGTTACCAAATAGGCCCACAAATTGTGGGCCTATTTGGTAACGCTTTATTTTAGGGACACATCTACTATAAGCACTAACACATACAATGTTAATGCCTGAATAAGTAACTTGAAAGGCATGTACTAAGCAAACACAAAGGCCTACTAGGTCCTTACTAAGGTTAAATTGGTAATAAATCCCTTATTGAAAGTGAAGTGAAAGTGAAAAAGTGAAAGCCCATTGGGAAACTCCAACTCCCATTGTCATTGTGACACAGCACTCCACAGCACACAAGTGAACACTGCACACTGCACACAACGAAATTGCATTTATGCCTCACCCGTGCAAGGGGGCAGCCCTCAGTGGCGCCCCATGGGGAGCAGTGCGGTGGGACGGTACCATGCTCAGGGTACCTCAGTCATGGAGGAGGATGGGGGGGAGCACTGGTTGATTACTCCCCCCACCAACCTGGCGGGTCGGGAGTCGAACCGGCAACCTCTGGGATGCAAGTCTGACGCCCTAACCGCTCACCCATGACTGCCCGTGAACGAGACATTTGTGAATACATGCCTAACAAATGTTTGATTTTGCTTTGTACATGCCTTTCAAGTTACTTACACAGGCACATCGTATGTATTAGTGCTAATAGATGTATCCCTAAAATAAAGTGTTACCGCCTATTTTAATGTATAGTGTTCTGACCTAGAAGGTGAAACCTGGGCCATAGTAAAAATGGAAAAGTGTTTGTTGTACAACACCGGCATACTGAGTGTGTTCTTCATGCTTCATCATGTGTCAGTTTTTGTTCTGCTCTGCAGCATCGTGTGTGACTGTGTGTGTCGGGCACAGTAATACACAGCTGTGTCCTCAGCCTTCAGACTGTTCATCTGCAGATACACCTGACTCTTGCTGTTGTCTCTGGAGATGGTGAACCTCCCTTGAACAGACTGGGAGTAGTAGATTTTGCCACTGTCATATCTAATGTATGCCAGCCATTCCAGTCCTTTTCCAGGAGCCTGTCTGATCCAGTGCATGCTATAGTCACTGAACGTGACTCCAGATGCTGTGCAGGTCAGTTTGTGAGATCCTCCAGGACTGATGACCACTGGCTCAGACTCAGTCAGGGTCACACTTTCAACCACAACACCTGTGGACAACACACACGCATACACACGCACACACGCACTTTTCAATTCAACATTCGGTAATGCTTTACTTTACGGTACAGTTACCATATGTAACTACTGTGTACTTTCTGGGTAACAACAGGGTATCAGAGAGAAGTTACATGGTATCTAATGGGTGAAAAGGGGGTAATTACGAAGTAAATACCATTAATTGGGTAACAAAAGGGTAACAGAGAGAAGTTTGATGATTAGATGGTTAGAAAATAGGCTGTAGTTTTCATAGTAATTGTTGAGATATTGGTATTACATAGTATTTACTTTGTAATTACCCCCTTTTTACCCGTTACATACCATGTAACGTCTGTTACCCTGTTGTTATGCAGAAAGTACACAGTAAATACTGTACCGTAAAGTAAAGCATTACCCAACATTCTCTCATGAATAAATAAGGGATAATTACTACTGCTCCTCATAATGTGTGTGTGTGTGTGCGCGTGTGCGTGTGCGTGCGTGCGTGCGTGTGTGTGTGTGTGTGTGTGTGTGTGTGTGTGTGTGTGTGTGTGTGTGTGTGTGTGTGTGTGTGTGTGTGTGTGTGTGTGCGCGTGTGTGTGTGTGTGTGTGTCTTACCTGTGCAACAGAGAGCTGTAATGAGTGCTGTAATGAGCATCATCTTGACAAGTGTCTCAGTGACAGAGCAGGTGTGTAAAGAGTGTGTGAGGCTCTGTGGGCTGACTTATACTGTGGACATGAGGGCTTTTGCATCAGCCCCTCCTCCTTGTCATTTGTACAAGCTGTGATGACAAACATGACATCATCATCTGCAAAAGTAAAACATAGATTTTTAACATCTTTGTTTTTATCGGCCACCGTTTTCTAAAAGCTCGTTAAGACACAGCGTTATAAATTTGCTCTTACCAGAATGACAATGACCAAGTTCTAGTGCATCACAAAAGGCTCTGTGCTATGTTGTAGTTTTCAATGATTATTGCAGTGTGCCACTGGAGGTACGGCGTGCATTATGGGGCAACAGACTACTAGTACAGCAGGACACCCATAGTCTACATATATGTATGTACTGTAAAGCATATAGTCCCCGTCCAAAGAGACAAAAATATCTACATAATATACTCTATTCTCCTTGTCAACAGATAAATAACAGATAACAGAGAGAGTGGAATGCTCAGCCCGTGTTATTTTCATGGACTGTAGCCTACTGTAAAAATGTCTTCATGTCATTACTAGAAATTGAAAGACCCCATGACCTGCAATGTCTGATTCGCCGAGAACAAATGCAGTAACAGAACACCCCTTTTTTCATTTGGGAGACATCAGCTCCCTCTGCAGGTTGAAGACGACAATGAATATGAAAATGTACACAGCAGTTGAACCTGAGCGCTCCACTAGCCAACAGACCCTTTCCCTTCAAAAGACAAGGCAAGGCTTTATAACAATGGATATTTTAAAGCTTTTTTTAACGTTAGAAAATATTGTCTGATCACTCAGTAAATATTATATTTTTTGTAAACAATAAGGAATCCTACATTCATGTAGGTAAAAATGTACACATAAAAAAGATGGATTACGCCTGCACAGCGGAGTGAGAATCATCTGGTGGTGGATGAGTTTGAGGTCAGCAGTATGAGCACTGCCGTGAGTCTCATGTTGAGGTTGCTCAAGGTCAGTGTGTGTGTGTGGACATGAGGCCTTTTTGCTAGAGATGGGATTTATGGCTCTTTTTCGGGATCCGGATCTTAGTGGCTCGTTCCTTTCAAAGAGCCGTTCAAAAAACTGGCTCTTTTGGCTCTTTTTAAAAATTATTTATTCAGTGTTAAGAATGTAATATTTTGACTCCTCCTCAAGGTAATGTTGTCCAAACAACAACTGATTATTCTCCTGCTTCTAAAGACCGTTTTTGCCTCTCTTTGAGGCAAACAATTGTGTTTTTTTCCCAAATTTAATTACTCTGGTCGAGGTCACGTGCTTAAAATGAATGAAAAATGAACGAAATAACGGTCGAGTGGCTCCCCCAGCTGTGATCCGGTTCCCATCGTTCACTTCAGGGAGCCGTTCAAAAGAACCGGCTCGTTCATGAACGACACACCTCTACTTTTTGCAGTTGGCCCTTCTTACAATGTGTACAACCTAATTCATTCTGCCACAAGGAGAGGACTGCACGACCAAGGCCAGGTTGAATGTACTTGCATGACTTCACTGTCATGTTGTCCTGCTGATAATTATAGTTACTAATTACGACCCGAGTGGAGGGTGGCTATTAGTTTCAACTGAATTAAAACTTAAACACTAATATAATAAATGAAACGACTGGACAACAAATCTTACGTCTTCTCTCAGGCTTTACTGAACATCATTCATTTCATGCCAGGTATGTCAATAGACTTTTATTATTATTATTATTATTATTATTATTATTATTATTATTATTATTACAGATATTGTTATTTCTCATATGTTTTAAGGCAATATTATTGCGGCACTGAAGGGCCCATTCTCATTTCTTGTGAAACCTTAAACCTTAAAAAGTGTGTGTGTGTGTGTGTGTGCGTGCATGCATGAGCATGTGTGTGAGCGTTTGTGTGTAAGTGCTCTACATGTGTCTCCATGGGTGGGTAACTGTCATGCATCAGCGCCTCAGGGACTTTTTGTGCAGCTTTGCCGTGTAATGTGTTAATGTGTGTCTGCGAGCACAGTAATACACAGCCGTGTCTTCAGTCTTCAGACTGTTCATCTGCATATACACCTGACTCTTGCTGTTGTCTCTGGAGATGGTGAACCTTCCTTGAACTGACTGAGAGTAAAACTGATTAGACCCAGAGGGTTGACTGAGGTGTGCCACCCATTCCAGGCCTTTTCCAGGAGCCTGTCTGATCCAGGCCATCTCGTAGTCACTAAATGTGAATCCAGATGTTGTGCAGGTCAGTTTGTGAGATCCTCCAGGACTGATGACCACTGGCTCAGACTCAGTCAGGGTCACACTTTCACCCAGAACACCTGTGGAAACACAGAAAAATGATGATGGGTTTAAATTCAGTGAGTACGGGTAATTTTGTGAGATCCTCCAGGACTGATGTCCACTGGCTCAAACTCAGTCAGGGTCAAACTCAGAACACCTCTTAAAAACATTTTAAAATGAGACAAAAACCTGCCATGTTTTAAAAAAGAAAGCAGTATATCTTAGCATTGCAGCACAAAGCTGTGACTATGAGTGTTGGTATGAGTGCCATGTTGTTCTGTGAGAGGTGAAGTCCAGAGGTGTGTGTGCGTATGTGTGCAGCCCTGTTGGGGGTGAAGAGTGTTGCTATGAGGTCTTTTGCATTAGGACCTCCTTCTTACAAAGGAGATCTTGTTTTTTTCCATTGTTTGGGCTGAACAGGCTCCTTTGAAGGCTCCGCACGCACACATGCACGCACACACACACGCACACACACACACACACACACACACACACACACACACACACACACACACACACACACACACACACACACACACACACACACACACACACACACACACACACACACACTTATGACATAGACCAGTGTGTAGGTCACCCCAGTATGGCCTACACATAGCCTGTGTGAGATAAAGCTGCGACTTTGAACTACGTCAAATGTGTTACTTTTCTAAGCTTGTTTTTTTAGGGGTGCCTTGACATTTTCATGAATTGAAAGGGTGCCTCGCCTAAAAAAAGGTTGAGAAACACTGACATAGACAATGTTTATGACAATTTCATGACTGTGTCATGGCATGCTTATTATACTGTCAGAGGCAAGAAAGACTTGAAAAAAAAGTCTTTGTTACATGGTATGATCAAATGAGCAATGTGTTTCCTTAAATCTATTGCTGGGCTGTGACTTGATTGATAGGCTTGTGAATAAATATTGTGGATCTAGTGTTTTGACCAAGTAGATGAAACCTGGGCCATAGTGTAAATGTGAAAGTGTTTCTTGTACAACACTGGCATACTAGGTGTGTTTCATGCTTCATGCTTCAGTGCACTATGTTTTTGTGCCGCTCTACAGCATCTTGTGTCACTGTGTCTCCGGGCACAGTAGTACACAGCCGTGTCCTCAGCCTTCAGACTGTTCATCTGCAGATACACCTGACTCTTGCTGTCGTCTCTGGAGATGGTGAACCTTCCTTGAACGGATTGTGAATAATAAGTAGTACCACCAGACCTAAGTGCAAGCCATTCCAGTCCTTTCCCATGAGCCTGTCTGACCCAACCCATCCAGTAGCTACTGAATGTGAACCCAGATGCTGTGCAGGTCAGTTTGTGAGATCCTCCAGGACTGATGACCACTGACTCAGACTCAATCAGGGTCACACTGTCACCCAGAACGCCTGTGGAAACACAGAAGAATGATGACACATAAAAGTAAACCCTGTCATCTTTGAAGATTCACCTGCTTTTCAATGCTCTGAGTGGCTTACCAGAGCAGCACAGAGCTGTAACTATGAGTGCTGTAGTGAACATCATGTTGCTGTGGGAGAAGTGAAGTACTGAGGTGTGTGACTGGCATGAGGGGGACATATACATACTGTGGACATGAGGCCTTTTGCATTAGCCCCTCCTCCTTACAATGTGTATAAAAATATTCTCTCAAAGGATAGTGAAAGCAAACATCACTACTATCCATGGCCGTAACTACCATTTAAGTACTGAAATGGAGGGTGAGTTTGCATACACTGTTCTGCCCTCATGATGCCTGGGTTCAGTGGAGAGAAGCAGTCTGCACTCAGATGCAGCTGGCGTCATGAAGTGGTTTAATCTTAAGCAAAGGCCCTTCCATTGACTTGTTTTTGATACTAGATAATATTTAAAACCATGTAATGACAGTCACATTTTTGTTTTACTTTTTGAATATTTTGCTCTCTTTAATGCGGCTTGTCCAGATATTTGAGCTCAAATGTCCCTTTACTGGTCTATCCAGCTGTTGCATGTATGATGATTCAGCTCTTTTAATTCATATTTGTAATATTCCTAATGTAATAATACCCACTTCAAGATATGATTTAGCCTACATAGTTATATTTTACTGAAAGACTAATGTTTTATTTTCACTGTGAATTCAATGTTGTTTTCTTTATACTGATTTTTTTTTTAATTATTCAAAAGCAATGTGTCTTGAAGGCAACACAATTGATGAGCTGATGTTGGCAATGATTCAGATAAAACCAATTAGCCTACTTGAGTGCTTCATGAAGCTGAAGTGTATAATTACGACACACAAAAGCGCAGAATCTGTGTGTCATTTTATTCTTCATTGTTCATGAGATTTAAGGTCTGATAGTTTTGTTGTTTTTACATGTCAATATAAAATGTCACATGTAAAATGTGATGGTGGTAAGGGGACAAAGGGGGCAGGCACGGAGACACAGGCTTAGTTCTGCCCTCTAGTGGTGGTATGCTTTAGTAACAGCATTTTATGTCCACTCAGGGTGGGAGTGTGTGAATAGCACCTGGAGAGTACATATTGTACAGCAACAACTTGTGTGCCACTGTGTTTTCTGAATTGGGAGGGCGTGTTGTAGAGTAATGGAGGATCTTGTGTCATTGTGTCTGTGTCACTGTTTTCTTAGCTGTATAGCATGTGTTTTTGTACAGATCTCTAGAGTCTTGCCTCACTGTGGCTTTCGAGCACAGTAATACACAGCCGTGTCTTCAGCCTTCAGACTGTTCATCTGCAGATACACCTGGTCCACACGGTTGTCTCTGGTGGTGGTGAACCGTCCCTGAACAGCGCTGGAGTAAAATTTATTATCACTGTCATACTCAATAATTGAAACAAATTCCAGGCCTTTCCCAGGGGCCTGTCTGACCCAGGCCATCCAGTAGCCATCAAAGTCCAGCCCTCCAGATGCAGTGCAGGTCAGTTTATGTGACTGGCCCGGTCTTAACAACGCTGGTTCAGACTCTGTCAAGACCTGACCCTGCAATCCTGTGAAATAAATGAAAATAAAAATAATACAATTATGATTATTGCTTACGTATCACATGCTTCATATGTCTGAGAAGAACTACTGCTACCTACCAGGCAGCATCTGCAGGAGCAACAGGATGTGTATTGGGATGCACATGTTCTTGACTTAAAGAAGTGTCAGTTTGTTGTCTTCCCTTTTGCAGCAGGCATGTGTATATAGGCTACTGTATGTATGCCTACGTATACAAGACTGTTTTCTCTATTTTGCATGGAGCTTTCTCAGTCTCGGGTAGAAGGAGGAGCAAGGGGCTGGGTAGTCATGCCAGATGTCATGGCTGAATGTTACAAGGGGTTGTTTCTAATATGCGGACTCCCTTCCTTCCTTGCTCACTTGCCTCCGTGTGGTGACACTGACAACAGAATTGTATTTCAAAATCTCACAAAACCTCGATTTTAATGTCATTTTCTCATTTGCAATTGGGATGGTAAATGAAGAACAGTCCCCCAAAGGTTGTTGTGGCTAGGCTGACAGCGGGGACTTTATTGTTTTCTCCATGGAGGCGGGGCATCAGCAAAACATGAGGCCGCAAGCACAGGCCGAGGATCGGAAAGCACTCAAGGTGTCAGTGATAAAGCAGAGAGTATCACTCACTAATGAATTACATAGATACTTGGTGAATCTACAGTAGCAGTTGAACATGCACACAAACATGCACACATGCGCAAAAACTCGCAAAATAGTGTGGGTGTACATATGGGTGTACATATGGGTGGAAAGTGGAAACAATTAAGAAAGCATCCATATAAATGAACAGGGGCAATTTTTAACACCATGGTGTGTGCCTGCACCTTCCCCACCTTCCTTGCAATAAGAGAGAATTGCCTGCTGTCATTGATCCAATCTTATTGCCAGTCCGGTCGGAGTCTGTGCCACTTGATCCTACAGGTCACAGCATGAACCAGAACGTCTTGTTATGAAGTGCTGTTTTACAGCGTTATTTTCAAACGGTCAATCTTAGATGGCCATTATATGACGATTCCAACCATATTGCGATACCAGATTTGTATGCCGCTCAGTTCTATAGCTCAGTCTATAACTCATTCTGAGATGCTCTGGTCTACCGTGCGGCTCCGAGGAGTCGCCGAGATGGCTGCCAAGTGGAGTTGATTGGTTGCTTGATTGATTTACTGGTGGATATATGGACTAGTTGAGTCAGTTCAGTTACTGTCCACCATATCAACTGATTAGAAAGGAGAATTCAATATATGGGTAGCTATCGTTTCACAAGATTAAGTTACTGTAATGTCCACATGTCAACCAATTAAAAGGGACAATACAATATAGTTATCGTTTAACAAGATAACACAGTTGTGAGATGTAGCTCTTATTCTGGATGATTTCCAAATGACTGGAGTTGAAGCTGACAGTTTTTGTTCAGCTGCTTCAGCTGCCTCAGTCACTGTGGCTGCGAGCACAGTAGTAAACAGCAGAGTCCTCTGCTCTCAGACTCTGGGCCTCCAAGAACTGAGTGCTGCTGGGAACGTCCTCAGTCAGAGTGAAGTGGTCTTCCAGAGAACTGGCATAAATAGCTCTGTTGTTTCCAGTGCTCATCCATCCAATCCACTCCAGTCCCTGTCCTGGTTTCTGTCTGATCCAGGCCATGTTGTAGCTTGTCATGTCATAGCCTGATATTTGACATGATATCTTGACTGACTCTCCTGGTCTCTTCACCTCAGATGGTGACTGATCCAGTCTCTCGCTGCAGATAACGCCTGAAAAAACAATATGTTTTGTAATGTCTACATCTGGTCAGAGCCAACAGAAAAAATGATGAGAAGTCATACTACAATTTGATCATTTTGTCTTACACATTACCTTGTCCAAACAGCAGCATGAGCAAGCAACAATAAAATGGATTTCTGCCCATTTTGTCTGATGTTGTCTGATGTTGAGATGCTCTTCCAATATGCCCCTTAATGTAAAATGACAAGAGAACAAAAAAGGCGTTTTAAAGAAATCAGATGGAGGTGGAGTTTGCATGTACTGCCCTCCTGAGGCATTTAAGGAACAGAAGCAGACAGACCTAGCCTGATTATCATCTGTTTAAAATCTCTTCGAAACTTGGTCTGACCAAGAGCATAACAATTAACATTTCCCAAACTGCATGGTTGACAAGCCTCCCTTAGTTTGCTAATGATTGTTTGCTTCCCAACAAAGTGGGAGGAGTTCCCATTTTTTCCGGAGTTCAGAAAGTACTTGCATTGCTCTTGACCTGACTAGTAGCAACGCCGAAGGTGTTGCGTCACTAGGAAGGCACGGCCTTGCTAAATCAGACCACCACACCAGCCTTGGATTGATAATATGGCATCACAGGGTATCCAACAGCCCATATGGGCCAATGTTGTTGGGTTGTTTGTATTTGCTTGACCCACAAAATGAGACCTTGCAATACAATGCCCTAACCTTATGGACGCAGACCTGGTCCACTCTCTTTTCTTTTGCTTTTCATTGATGAATTAACATTTCAATTGATCATTTGGAGAAAACAATTTCATGTTCAGTTAGTAAATTATTATTTTAGCACTGATTTCCCCCAAACAATATAAATGTTTGTAGTCTATGAATTATAATATAATAGCCTAATCAATATAACACATAATTGATATAAACAAAACTTGTAAATTGAACTGGGACATGATATGCTTGGTTGCTTATTGTCTGTCATTGATTTGCTTTCATTTTTAAAAGAAAAGGGATCATTATAAAACACAGGGATCATAACACTCAGGGTTAAATTGGACCCAGGCTGTAAGATGCTGAAACCTGGCCCAAAAGCTCATGCTGCATAATGATGATAGCCAACATTGACAGCATACAGCAAACCTTTTTTCACACTTTTTAATAAAAACTTTTTCCCCCTGAACCCAGACCAGAGCCTCCTCATATAGCAATTCCTAATTTAACCTAGGGCTGCACGATTATGGGAAAAATCATCGATTATTTTGGTCAAAATCGTAGGCCTAATCACGAATATTAATCACGATTATTGATTTTTTGCAGATTTTTTTTGAAAATTATAACAAGATGAAATATAACCAAGAATGAATTATGTACGGGATGAGTGAAATAAAATGAATTGTAATAACTATGTAAAGGCAATAGCATGAAACTTTGGTGGACAGATTTCTGGACAGAAACACCAGCCTGTCAGTATGTTCTGGCTTCAAGGACGCTCTCAAAGGCAGGTCACTAATGCCACGATTAAATCACGATCGAAATCACGACCTCGATTTCACGATTTTATCACGATTTTCGATTATTTTCGATTAATTGTGCAGCCCTAATTTTGTTACATGTAGCACTGCACTCTAATGCTTTATTACACGAGTAGTAACTAATGTAGCCTATCTTTGGGAAATAGCTATGCCATGTGTCGTACATATTTCCAGTAACAAGACTAGTCCCTGTAGAGACCCTCACAGGATGCAGCTGTTAGCAGCAGTGATACTTCTAGACTTATAAACCTTTAAACTGGCATTATACAGGAAAGGGAGCTTGTAGCTGCTGGGGAGCCTATAGCTGCGCCGTACATGTGCCCTGCATCTCAACTGAACATCAGGGGAAACAAGATGCTATTAGTCAGCAACATTTTGGACAATTTCGCAAAACAAGCACTGTTCTACCTGCAATGGAAATAATTTAAGATAGCTACACGTGGATATCAGTAGCATGTACACATCATATAGATACAAACCTCTAAAATTGGCCTACTTTAAGTCTTTTATATGATCAAATGAGCAATGTGTTTCCTTAAATCTATTGCTGGGCTGTGACTTGATTGATAGGCTTGTGAATAAATATTGTGGATCTAGTGTTTTGACCAAGTAGATGAAACCTGGGCCATAGTGTAAATGTGAAAGTGTTTCTTGTACAACACTGGCATACTAGGTGTGTTTCATGCTTCATGCCTCAGTGCACTATGTTTTTGTTCAGCTCTGCAGCATCTTGTGTCACTGTGTCTCTCGGGCACAGTAATACACAGCCGTGTCTTCAGCCTTCAGACTGTTCATCTGCAGATACACCTGACTCTTGCTCTCATCTCTGGAGATGGTGAACCTTCCTTGAACTGCTTGTGAATAATAAATAGTAGTACTACTACCAATCCTAAGTGCAAGCCATTCCAGTCCTTTCTCAGGAGCCTGTCTGACCCAGCCCATCCAGTAGCTACTGAATGTGAATCCAGCAGCTGTGCAGGTCAGTTTGTGAGATCCTCCAGGACTGATGACCACTGACTCAGACTCAGTCAGAGTCACACTTTCACCCAGAACGCCTGTGGAAACACAGAAGAAAGATGACACATAATAGTAAACCCTCTCATCTTTGAAGATTCATCTGCTCATCAAGGCGCTGAGTGGCTTACCAGAGCAGCACAGAGCTGTGACTATGAGTGCTGTAGTGAACATCATGTTGCCCTCTAAGAAGTGAAGTACTGAGGTGTGTGACTGGCATGAGGGGCACATATGTATACTGTGGACATGAGGCCTTTTGCATTAGCCCCTCCTCCTTACAATGCGTACAACAATATTCTCTCAAAGGATAGGGAAAACAAACATCACTAGTATCCATGGCCGTAACTACCATTGAGGACACAGAGGTCATGTCCTCTGTATTTTTTTTGTGCAAAATTCATCTATGATGAAATTCGATGTATGATCAACAATGATAAATTCAATCTGTATACGCCACTCCCATTTATTCTCAAGGCAGTGATTAATGAAAACAAACTTAAGAGTTTGACTGAAGTGTTTGAAGCATTCTAAATGTACAGTAAGCAGTACAGCACGCAGTATTTGACCCCGGTATTTGAAAATGTCTGGTTACGGCCCTGCTAGTGTCAACTATCAACATCCACATAGCCCAGATTTAAGGTTGAAACGTAAAAAAGACAAAAATATTTTAGTCTTTTCCTTGATATTCACATTTTTTTATGTTATAGTACAGCACAATAATGAATGTCCACCACAGTCTATCATGTCGGTATTATAGTCGGGGGAGCCATTACTGGCATGTTACAGTAATATGACTGTGGTGGACATTCATTAGTATTGTGGATGCACAGAGTGGCCTGCATGTTGTCATTTACTGAAAATATATAATAATAAAACTCTGCAACTAATGGTGTAGATGGATAAAATGGCAAAAGAGAAAAATGTATACAGTAGATTTTGGTAACACTTTTTTAGCTACAATGGAAATTACTGGTGAATTTTGCTTTGCATATTTTTTTTGAGACATCAGTGCCCTCTGCAGGCTAAAAAACAACACTGAATCTATTACGGATTTCCTCGGAAGTGACTTTCTCCTGACTTGATCACACAAACACCTTGTTGCTTCATAGCTATTGTGAGCAGTTGCTGCTGTTAAACATGCACTTTGTTTTTAATAAAAACATTATTATTGAAGGGGAAACTAGACTGTGGACGAGGGGGAATAAAGGGGGAAGTGTTTTTTGTACAGCTTTGCCATTGTACTGAGTCATGGTGAGACAGTAATAGACAGCCGTGTCCTCAGTCCTCAGACTGTTCATCTGAAGATACAGCTTGCTGCTGGAATCATCTCTGGAGATGGTGAACCTGCTCTGGACTGACTGGGAGTAGTAGATCGGGATACTGGCTGTGCTTATATAGGCAATCCACTCCAGTCCTTTCCCTGGAGCCTGTCGGATCCAAGCCAGGTACAAGTTTTTAAATGTAAAGCCAGAGATAGTGCAGGTCAGTTTATGGGCCTGGCCAGGTGTAATGACCACTGGTTCAGACTGTGCCAAGGTTTGACTGTGTCCACCTGAGGACGACCAAAACAGAGACAGAGAGATTACAAATTTAGAATAGCATACAATACAGTGGAGGACTTCATTAATCAAATGTTCAAATAGGCCTAAATCAAATGAAATAGAAAACATAGTGCTATACTAGTTTGGTTACCCTGAAAGCAGTAGATGACTGCCAAGAGAAACGTGGATACGACTTTCATGTTGTCCTGTTTGACTCTATCTGCTATGCAATCTAGAGCAGAAAGGATCATTTATACAAGGCCATCATTTGCATAGGCACCTCCTCCTCTACAGTAGCCTACATTCCACACACCATTGAGCCTCTTTGGTCTGCATGTTTTATGAGTTGTGTTTTATAAGTATTACCTCTGAGCTTTATGGGGCATGAGCAGCTTGGCCTTAGCAGTAATGTAATGATCAATGTCTTAACACGTTTAATGTTCTTTATGAGAAGAAGAAGAATATGGAGATGATGATGATGATGGTGATCAGCAGATAGAACAATAACTGTCCCCTATTTTGCAATGTCTTTGACATGTGAAAATAGGCCATGTTTCTTATTTTCAGTATACATGTGTGGAGTGATTCTAATGAAGAGACAGCAGTTGAGGAGAACACAGGAGAAGAGAAGAGTCATGTTCCTGTTTGGAGTCATGCTGCTGATAGGAAAGTAGGCCTAAACACAGTAGACGTAGATGATGCTGCTGTTAGGTGAACAGGAGAAGAGTTGTGTTCCTGGTGGAGAGACAGAGGAGTCTAGCTCCTGAGAAACACAGTAGATGAGTCATGCTGCTGATAGAAGACAGAACTGATGGGGAGTCATGTGCTCCATCTGAAAGTGCCTACTGACTTCCTATGTAGAAGGGAAAAAAAATAAGGAAGCGAGTGAAGTGGCATTTAGTCATTATGCTTCCAAATGATGGAAATACTAGAAATATATTTAAATTACTATGTCCCCAACAACTTTATTGTCATCTGCCTTTGACTAACCTGTATGGTTGAACTATAATCCTATTTATTTACATTCTCTTTAGATGATATCCATATTTCTTCATTCTTTCTTAATTGAATGCAGACTGAGCATGTTAATGTTTAGTGTTTTATGGTTTTATGATTAGGTTGTTAGACACCTTAATTTTCTTTAGCAGGGCTCACAAAAGCGATGTCTCTCTCTCTCTCTCTCTCTCTCTCTCTCTCTCTCTTCTCTCTCTCTCTCTCTCTCTCTCTCTCTCTCTCTCTCTCTCTCTCTCTCTCTCTCTCTCTCTCTCTCTCTCTCTCACACACAGCTTGTGTCTGTGTGTTTCTATTATTGAGTAGTTCTGTCATGCCTCACTGCATCAGAGTTGTTGTGCAGCTCTGCCATATCTTGTGTCACTGTGGCTGTTGGGTGCAGTAGTACACAGCCGTGTCTTCAGTCTTCAGACTGTTCATTTGCAGATACACCTGACTCTTGCTGTTGTCTCTGGAGATGGTGAACCTGGACTGGACTGACTGAGAGTAGTAGATATAAGCATTGTCATATCTAATGTATGCCACCCATTCAAGGCCTTTCCCATGAGCCTGTCTGATCCAGCCCATGTTATAATCACTGAATGTGAATCCAGAAGCTGTGCAGGTCAGTTTGTGAGATCCTCCAGGTCTGATGACCACTGGCTCAGACTCAGTCAGGGTCACACTTTCACCCAGAACACCTGTGGAAACGCACACAAACCGTGCTGAGACATGAAAGGTAAACTCACATGAATTCAATCTTGCCTCTGTTGAAAAAAAAAAATCACATGTGGCTTACCAATACAGCTCAGAGCTGTCAGTATAAGTGCTACAGTTACTATCATGTTGCCCTGTAAGAAGTGAAGTACTAAGGTGTGTCTGTGTATGTGTAGGTTTGTAGAGGGACATATATTGTGGACATGAGGTCTTTTGCATTAGCCCCTCCTCCTTACTGACATAACTGAAAGAGGTGGTTATGGAGATATGAGATCTGTAACACCCACCAACGTAATAACTTCAAACCAATGTAATAACCAATGTAATAAAAAGTATGCATTTCAGACGTAATAGCCCGGCAGACGTAATAACCTTACTACCAATCCAATAGGCTTGGCTGGTTTGGGTTGAGTTCATTTTTGGTAGATCCGGAGACCTTCATGGGGTGAATTTGCGAAAAGGCCCAGTATCAAGATATGGTGGAAGAGGAAAACAACTCCATTCCAAGACAAACCAGAAGGAATCATTGTGTTTGTGTTACAATTCATCATTCACATTGCACTTTACCCCATCTACTGACCAGTCTTCCACTGACCTGTCTGAAATAAAGGCGAAAATGCCCCTCAACCCCCCCCCCCAAACAAACAAACAAAGAAAGAAAAAAACAATGCCATCCCAATGCCTGTGTTGTTGTGTGGTATGCAGTGTGAACACCTTCTTGGTTAAAGAATGGCTTGTTGTGTGGCATATGAATTACCACATTATCGGCTTTTCTCTCCAAGGACGAAGTGACTTGTGAATGCCTGTTTGTGAGGGAAGTTGTGTTTTTGTTCAACTCTACAGCATTTTGTGTCACTGTGTCGCTCGGGCACAGTAATAGACAGCCGTGTCTTCAGCCTTCAGACTGTTCATCTGCAGATACACCTGACTCTTGCTGTCGTCTCTGGAGATGGTGAACCTGCCCTGGATATTTTGGGAGTAGTATATGTTACTGCTATGCATGTATGCCAGCCATTCCAGCCCTTTCCCTGGAGTCTGTCTCATCCAGCCCATCCAGTAGCCACTGAATGTGAATCCAGAAGCTGTGCAGGTCAGCTTGTGAGATCCTCCAGGACTGATGACCACTGACCCAGACTCAGTCAGGGTCACACTTTCACCCAGAACGCCTGTGAAAATACAGAAGAATGATGACACATAAAAGTAAGCACCGTCATCTTTGAAGATTCATCTGCTCATCAAGGCTCTGAGTGGCTTACCAGAGCAGCACAAAGCTGTAACTATGAGTGCTGTAGTGAACATCATGTTGCTGTGGGAGAAGTGAAGTACTGAGGTGTGTGATGAGGGGGACATATACTGTAGACATGAGGCCTTTTGCATCAGCCCCTCCTGCATTAGCCCCTCCTCAACTATCAGCTATCAACATTCACACAGCCCAGATTTAAGGTCTAAAGCCTGTGGACCAGACACTTAGTAAAATCGTTTTAGTCTTTTCCTTGATATTTCCATCTTTTCATGTTACAGCAATGTACAATTCTATGAATATCATTCACAGCCATATTAACATGTCAGTATTATAATTTATATGAGGGAGCCTTAATAGCCTACTGACATGTTACTGACTGTGGTGGACATTCATTAGTATTGTGGATGCAGACAGTGATCTGCATGTTCTCATTCACTGCATATCCACAATAATACAACTCTGACACTGATGTTGAGGACGGGTAAAATGACAATGGAGAAAAAAGTATATGGTAGATTTTGGTAACACGTTTTTACGTACAATGGAAATTACAGGTGAATTTTTCTTTGCATATTTTTTCATTTCTGAGACATCAATGCCCTCAGCAGGCAAAAACGCACTGAACTTTGGAGTCCAAAATAATGTGAAAACATTGACCTAATCTTCTGACTTGATCACTCAAACACCATGTTTTTAATAGCAGTATTGTGAGCAATAGCTACTGCTAAGCATGCATTGATTTTAATATAAAACACTAACATTGAAGGGGATACCAGCCTATGGGCGGGGGTGAGGGGTGGTGGTAAAGGTGGAAGTGTTTTTGTACAGCCTGGTAACTGCCCTCACTCACTGT
>NC_085858.1:14115007-14146190 GCF_034702125.1 Engraulis encrasicolus
GAACCTGCCCTGGACTGACTGGGACTGGGAGTAGTAGATCGGGGTACTGTAGGTGCCAATAAACGCAATCCACTCCAGTCCTTTTCCTGGAGCCTGTCTGATCCAATGCAGGTACAAGTTTTGAAATGTAAAGCCGGAGATAGTGCAGGTCAGCTTATGGGCCTGGCCAGGTGTAATGACCACTGGTTCAGACTGTGCCAAGGTTTGACTGTGTCCACCTGAGGACGATCAAAACAGAGACAGAGAGATTACAACTTTAGAATAGCATACAATACAATGGAGGACTTCATTAATCAAATGTTCAAATAAATCAAATCAAAACAGAAAACATAGTGCTATACTAGTTTGGTTACCCTGAAAGCAGCAGATGACTGCCAAGAGAAACGTGGATACGACTTTCATGTTGTCCTGTTTGACTCTATCTGCTATGCAATCTAGAATAATTTGCATAGGCACCTCCTCCTCTACATAGCCTACATTCTACACACCATTGAGCCTCTTTGGTCTGCATGTTTTATGAGTTGTGTTTATAAGTATTACTTCAGAGCTTTATGGGGCATGAGCAGCTTGTAGAGAGTTACTTGTGCACAATCCCTGGTGCTGAACAAAAAGATTACGTATTTTTTGAAAAAAGGTTCGCACACTTCTTTGGATTTTTCTTCTTGAAGTTATTTTTTCATCTTTTTATTTATTCATCCATTGGCAATGACGTTTCGACCTCTCGGTCTTCCTCAGATTCACTAACAAACACAGGCTTGACACATTATCTACAACACCTGTCTGAAGGGGTGGAGTCGACTTTAACCCTTACAGGTCCAGGATGTAAACCTGTGGAGTGACTAGTGTGGGCTCTACCATCATTTACCAGGGACTCCATGGATATTATCCAACTGCTAAGAGGCCTCCCTCAGATAAGTGACGAGACAATCCTGGCTACTTTTGATGTAGAAAGCCTATACACAACAATCCCCCACGCAGGTGGCCTAGAGGCAATCAACTTTTTTCTGTCCCAACGCCCCCCAGAGATGAAACCGAGTACTGACTGCATCTCCAAACTTGCTGAATTGGTGCTTACCTACAACTTTTTTCTTTTTGAAAACAACTACTTCTTGCAGACTAATGGAACAGCAATGGGTAGTAAGATGGCTTGCAACTATGCCAACCTCTTTGTAGGGTACTTAGAACACCAGATTATCCTGAACAAAGACAAATAGGCCTACCCATTTTTGCCACAAATCAGGCTTTATAAGCGTTTTGTGGATGACATCCTAGTTCTGTATGATGGCACTATTGAGGAGCTACAGAAATTCCACATGTTCCTCAACACATCCTGTAGCTGTCTGAAATTCTCCATGGAGGCTGATAGTCACACCATTAATTTCCTGGATATCCAAATCAATAAGACAACCGAGGGTTTGGCAACATATACAGAAAACCAACCGATCGCAACACTTTGTTACGCGCTGACAGCTTCCACCCATCCCCTCTGAAACGAAGCCTGCCCATCAGTCAGATGGAGAGTGCGCAGGCTCTGCAGCTCAGATGAAGATTTTATGAAGCAAAGTGATATCATGCTGGAGAGGTTCCGGACAAGGGTCTATGCAGAGAATTGCCTACAAAAAGCAGCAGACAGGGTAAGGGGCATTACCCAATTGGAAAGCCTCACAACTCAGAGTGTTAAGAACACAGAAAAGCAGGTAGGCCTACAGTGCATTTTGGATTACTCACCAGTGGCGGTAAAAATCAAACAAGCAGTGCTAAAGAACTGGCACGTTATCCAGTCAGACCCCACATGCCCCAAAACCCTCCAGGCCCCCCCAAGAATCACCTACAGGAGGCCACGCAACATAAGAGACTGTGTAGTAAAGGCAGACTGCCCACCAGCACCAGCACCGCAACACTTTTTGAACGAAATCCCTGATGGCAACTACCCCTGTGGACGGTGTGCACAAGACAATTTCACACACAAATGCCAGTCCTTCACCCACCCAACAACAGGAAAGAGCATACGCATTAAAGGTAAAATTACATGCACAACCTCCAATGTGGTCTACATGATCAAATGCCCCTGTGGAAAGGCCTACATAGGGAAGACAAGCCGGGCACTAAAAACAAGAATTAGCGAACACCGAAGCAACATTCGCAATAACAATGAAAAAAGTCCCCTGGCTGTTCACTTCAACCAACTAGGCCACCCTCCCTCAACTTTGAGATTTTTAGGGGTAGAGCATATCAAAAAACATCGCAGGGGTGGGGATATGGACAATCAGCTTTTAAGAAGAGAGGCCTTTTGGATCCATAACTTGGGGACCTTGGACCAAAGGGGGCTCAATGAGGACTTTGATATCAGACCTTTTCTGTAAATATGATGTGGACTATGAATAGGATCCCAACCTAAGAATTAATCCTCTCCAATCTTTCATAATGTTTTCATTTGTAAATAGCTGTGTCATATAAATGCATTTGTAGGATTCACTTGAAAAGATTTCTCTCCAACTGCTTATGTTTTTATGTTTTGTTTTCTGATATTTTGTAATTCATTTGGCTCTAGTCACTCCACAGGTTTACATCCTGGACCTGTAAGGGTTAAAGTCGACTCCACCCCTTCAGACAGGTGTTGTAGATAATGTGTCAAGCCTGTGTTTGTTAGTGAATCTGAGGAAGACCGAGAGGTCGAAACGTCATTGCCAATGGATGAATAAATAAAAAGATGAAAAAATAACTTCAAGAAGAAAAATCCAAAGAAGTGTGCGAACCTTTTTTCAAAAAAAAAAAAAAAAAATGCATGAGCAGCTTGGCCTTAGCAGTAATATAATGATCAATGTCTTAACTTAACACGTTTAATGTTCTTTATGAGAAGAAGAAGAAGATGGAGATGATGATGATGGTGATCAGCACATAGAACATTAACTGTCCCCTATTTTGCAATGTCTTTGACATGTGAAAATAGGCCATGTTTCTTATTTTCAGTATACATGTGTGGAGTGATTCTAATGAAGAGACAGCAGTTGAGGAGAACACAGGAGAAGAGAAGAGTCATGTTCCTGTTTGGAGTCATGCTGCTGATAGGAAAGTAGGCCTAAACACAGTAGACGTAGATGATGCTGCTGTTAGGTGAACAGGAGAAGAGTTATGTTCCTGGTGGAGAGACAGAGGAGTCTAGCTCCTGAGAAACACAGTAGATGAGTCATGCGGCTGATAGAAGACAGAGCTGATGGGGAGTCATGTGCTCCATCTGAAAGTCCCTACTGCCTTCCTATGTAGAAGGGAAAAAAAATAATGAAGCGAGTGAAGTGGCATTTAGTCATCATGCTTCCAAATGATGGAAATACTAGAAATATTTCTATTGAAATTACTATGTCCTCAACAACTTTATTGTCATCTGCCTTTGACTAACCTGTATGGTTGAACTATAATCCTATTTATTTACATTCTCTTTAGATGATATCCATATTTCTTCATTCTTTCTCAAGCACATTGAATGCAGACTGAACATGTTAATGTTTTGTGTTTCATGGTTTTATGAATAGGTTGTTAGACACCTTAATTTTCTTTAGCACGGCTCACAAAAGCAGTGTGTGTGTGTGTGTGCGAGCGAGCGTGTGTGTGTGTGTCTAAGAGAGAGAGAGAGAGAGAGAGAGAGAGAGAGAGAGAGAGAGAGAGAGAGAGAGAGAGAGAGAGAGAGAGAGAGAGAGAGAGAGAGAGAGAGAGAGAGAGAGAGAGAAACAGTCAGATAGACAGATCGCTTAGTGTCTGTGTGTGTCTATTGTTGAGTAGCTCTGTCATGCCTCAGTGCCTCTGAGTTTTTGTTCAGCTCTGCAGCATCTTGTGTCACTGTGTCTCCGGGCACAGTAATAGACAGCCGTGTCTTCAGCCTTCAGACTGTTCATCTGCAGATACACCTGACTCTTGCTGTTGTCTCTGGAGATGGTGAACCGTCCCTGGATATTTTGGGAGTAGAACTTGCCACTACTGTCTGTGTAAATGTACGCCACCCATTCCAGCCCTTTCCCAGGAGCCTGTCTGACCCAGGCCATGTGATAACCGCTAAATGAGAATCCAGAAGCTGTGCAGGTCAGTTTGTGAGATCCTCCAGGACTGATGACCACTGGCTCAGACTCAGTCAGGGTCACACTTTCAACCAGAACGCCTGTGGAAACACAAAAAACAAGACATAAAAGCTTAAAAGTAAACTCACAAAGATTCTGAGACGATTGACACCTTTTGAAAAATCACCATCTCTACAAGTCTCTGAGTGGCTTACCAGTGTAACACAGAGCTGCAATCATGAGTGCTGTTGAGAATCTCATGTTGAGAAGAAGGTCATGGACTTCAGTGCCTGCGTGTATGTGTTTGTGTGTATGTGGTTGTGTGTGTGTAGCCCTGTAGGGGTACATATGCTGTGGTGGATATTGGGCTTTTTGCATTAGCTCCTCCTCCTTGCAATGTGACTCCTTAATTCACTCAGGGATTGATGATGAGCGGTATGTTCCAAACTCTGTACTGTGTTGTGTACTTAATTTGTGTGTACTCTCCGACCTCGGAGAGCAGGCGAAATTCACGAGGTGAAATATCATTCCATATCACATTCTGTTGGTTGCAATTCACAGAAATTACTTAATTTCACAGCACTTCAGGACTACACAAACATGCAGGCCGGAGGCCATAGGAAAGGTTCAGTGCACATGTGTGGCTACATTGGTATGCCCTTCTTTTGTTGCATCAGTAATTAGGTTTACTATATTCTATGTCAAGTACAGTGTGTCAGTACATTTTACTCATTATCCAATAATTTTGGAAGGAACATTACGTAGGCCTACATGTCCTGTAGGGACCGTTCCTTTCCAAATGGTGATAAAGTGATGTTAAAGCTGAAATGTTATATCATGTTTGCCAGCATCCATAATATGGGATGGAATGAGGTTACAACAGTTGAGGATGGGGTCTTACTGCCATTCCAGTAATCCTCTGTGTTCTGGTATTGGGGTCTGTGTGCTGGTTTAGCAGATCTGGAGACAGTCATGGCGCTGCTAGCTGGCAATATTAGACTTTGTGTTAGGAAAGGAAAATAGGGTTCCTCTTAAAGACAAACCAACGCCAGGGCTAGGTAGAAGGAGAGGAACTCACCCATGTCACTTAATGACAGTCATACCATGTTGATGACATTGACATAATACTTATGATACAGGCATGACTGCATTACGACACTCTTATGACACTGTTAAGTCATTATGCTGGCTTCACGTCAAGTGTTAACAAACAATGGTCTGTTCCAAACTCTCTACTGTGTAGGCTACTATGTACTGAGTTTGTAAACGGGGTTCCTCTTAAAGAGAAATCAAATGGACAGCCAGGGCTAGGTAAGCAGAGGAACTCATCCATGTATTCATTTCATATTACACATCACATCATTTCCTTTTCCACGAAATACAAAACAACAAAGTATTGTGGGTAGATGATGTTAATGTTTATTAAATCACATTTCATCTCACCTGCCAAATCCTAAACCCTGTTATGTAGTGCATGACTGTATTGGTGTGGACATGTTCCTGGTTGTTAAATGCAGTTTTGTTGTGTGCAGTGTGCAGTGTTCACTTGTGTGCTGTGGAGTGTTGTGTCACAATGACAATGGGAGTTGGAGTTTCCCAATGGGCTTTTTTTTAAGTGTAAAGAATGGCTTGCAGTGCATTAGGCCGTTTAATAACGACTAGAAACAAATCCGCCACACTGTCCCCAGGGACTGACGGGTGAATACCTCTTTGTGGGTTGTGTTTTTGTTCTAGTCTGTAGTTTCTTCTGTCACTGTGGGTACCGAACACAGTAATACACTGCTGTGTCTTCAGCCTTCAGACTGTTCATCTGCAGATACACCTGACTCTTGCTGTCGTCTCTGGAGATGGTGAACCTCCCTTGAACTGCTTGTGAATAATAAATATTAGTGCTGTGCATATGTGCAAGCCATTCGAGGCCTTTTCCAGGAGTCTGTCTGACCCAGCCCATATAGTAGCTACTGAATGTGAATCCAGAAGCTGTGCAGGTCAGTTTGTGAGATCCTCCAGGACTGATGACCACGGGCCCAGACTCAGTCAGGGTCACACTTTCAACCAGAACACCTGTGGACACACACACAAACCGTGCAGAGACATGAAATGTAAACTCACATGAATTCAATCTTGCCTCTGTTGAAAAAAAAATGACACGTGGCTTACCAATACAGCACAGAGCTGTCAGTATGAGTGCTGCAGTTACTCTCATGTTGCCCTGTAAGAAATGAAGTACTAATGTGTGTGTGTGTGTGTGTTTGTAGGTCTGTAGAGGGACATATATTGTGGACATGAGGTCTTTTGCATTAGCCCCTCCTCCTTACTGACATAACTGAAAGAGGTGGTTATGGAGACGTAATAACTTCCCACCAACGTAATAACTTCAAACCAATGTAATAACCAATGTAATAAAAAGTATGCATTTCAGACGTAATAGCCCGGCAGACGTAATAACCTTACTACCAATCCAATAGGCTTGGCTGGTTTGGGTTGAGTTCATTTTTGGTAGATCTGGAGACCTTCATGGGGCGAATTTGCAGAATAGCCCAGTATCAAGATATGGTGGAAGAGGAAAACAACTCCATTCCAAGACAAACCAGAAGGAATCATTGTGTTTGTGTTACAATTCATCATTCACATTGCACTTTACCCCATTTCCTGTCCAGTCTTCCACTGACCTGTCTGAAATAAAGGGGAAATGCCCCTTAACCCCCCCCCCCAAAAAAACAAACAAAGAAAGAAAAAAACAATGCCATCCCAATGCCTGTGTTGTTGTGTGGTATGCAGTGTGAACACCTTCTTGGTTAAAGAATGGCTTGTTGTGTGGCATATGAATTACCACATTATCGGCTTTTCTCTCCAAGGACGAAGTGACTTGTGAATGCCTGTTTGTGAGGGAAGTTGTGTTTTTGTTCTACTCTGCAGTGTTTTCTGTCACTGTGTCTCTCGGGCACAGTAATACACAGCCGTGTCTTCAGCCTTCAGACTGTTCATCTGCAGATACACCTGACTCTTGCTGTTGTCTCTGGAGATGGTGAACCTCCCCTGGATATTTTGGGAGTGGTATATGTAACTACTGGTATACATGGATGCAACCCATTCCAGTCCTTTCCCAGGAGCCTGTCTGACCCAGGCCATATAGTAGCTACTGAATGTGAATCCAGCAGCTGTGCAGGTCAGTTTGTGAGATCCTCCAGGACTGATGACCACTGGCCCAGACTCAGTCAGGGTCACACTTTCACCCAGAACACCTGTGTAAATACATAAGAATGATGACACATAAAAGTAAGCCCTGTCATCTTTGAAGATTCATCCGCTCATCAATGCTCTGAGTGGCTTACCAGAGCAGCACAGAGCTTTAACTATGAGTGTTGTAGTGAGTCTCATGTTGCTGTGGGAGAAGTGAAGTACTGAGGTGTGTGACTGGCATGAGGGGGACATATACATACTGTGGACATGAGGCCTTTTGCATTAGCCCCTCCTCCTTACAATGTGTACAAAAATATTCTCTCAAAGGATAGTGAAAGCAAAAATCACTAGTATTAGCTATCAACTATCAACATTCACACAGCCCAGATTTAAGGTCTAAAGCCTGTGAATCAGATACATATCGTTGGTCTTTTCCTTGATATTTCCATATTTTTATAATATATACAGCACAATGCTAATGAATGTCCGTCACAGTCATAGCAACATGTCAGTATTATATAGTTTATAGTCGAGGGAGCCCCAATACTGGCATGTTACTATGACTGTGAATGATGGACATGCAGTACATTAGTATTGTGGATGCACACAGTGCCTGCATGTTCTCATTCACTGAAAATACATAATAATAAAACTCTGCAACTAATTTTGAAGAGTAATAACATGACAAAGGAGAAAATGTATATAGTGCTTAGATTTTGGTAACACGTTTTTTGGTTTACATTTTTTTTTTCATTTCTGAGACATCAATGCCCTCAGCAGGCAAAAAAAATCACACTGTATCTATTACATATTTACTCAGAAGTGGACTTTGGGGTCCAAAAGAATGTAAAAAGCATTGATCTCATCACCTGACTTGATCACAAAAGTATGCCTACCTTTTTACTTTATAGCTACAGTATTGTGAGCAATAGCTGCTGCTAAACATGCGCTTTGTTTTTAATATAAAACATTAACATTGAAGGGAAAACTAAGCAGTCCCTCCAGGATTTGTGATTTTTGCGGTCAAAATGTCTGATTTTGTGGCGGCATTTTCTATTTTTTTGCAAAGATTTTGCGGCATTTTCTCATTTTTTGCAAAGAATTTGCACCCATTTCTGGGTTTTTTTGGTAACTGAAAACCACAATCAGTCTAAGAAGCAGGCTTAAGACAAAAGAGAGAGAGATTCAGAAACACACTTCCTATATAATAGAATAATAAAATAGACCTATTGTCAAAAATTGCCAGAGCGTCTTATAAGCCAGTGCGTCCAATGTGTAGCCTAAAAAAAAATCAAGGCCGCGACACTCATAAATCTCTGTCGATATTTTAGAACGACTTCGGGGGAAAACGGGACTGCGCGTTATGAAAAAATACTTGTGGGTATAGCCTACCAGTACAACCCAGGCTGTATGCAAGCGTTACAATGTCACCTGTTGGAACACGCGTCTCTCTCTCTCTCTCTCTCTCTCTCTCTCTCTCTCTCTCTCGTGCTCGTATTGCAAGCTGTTGCATATTATTTGCTTGATGCAAATTTGTGATGGCATACACGCTCTCGTTGACATGGTGTGCATGGTTGCATGGATTCGCAAGACTTTATTGCAATAACACAGTGAAAGCGTGGAAGGGCCGTTCACTTCCTATCTCGGTGTCCTTGACTGAAACAAGTTGCAAAACTCCACACTTCCGAATCCTTTGCGATAGGCACTACAGTGCTTGTTATCAGAAGGCTTGTGCCTACGCATAGACATAGACCCTTAAAATACAAACATTAGCGAACATTGAAAAAAGATCAGACAACGACCGTCGGGTAGCATGCTCATGAAAGCGACATGGGAAAGTGGAGAAGTTGCGCAAAAATGTAACGTAGGGTAGAATGCCCTAAAGTGGGACGATGCCTAATGTGGGACACCTTAAGGTTTAAGGGGTGTAGCTTTGCCCCAAGTTGGTAAATGTTTACAAAACTATAACCAAATAAAAGCCCTATCATCCTGTTATCATAATAGCATGATTTAGTAAATGTATAGTAATACTCCAGGGAGGGGTTACAATTAAGAAGAAGGACCCTGGGTGAAGTCCATCAAATGACAAATTACATAGCATTTGGCCAAATTTGTCTTTAGGGTATAAATCAATTCCAATCAAAACAACATTGTCAATTTTTTGATAAACATGTTGGGTAGGTATATGTTCATCAGAAAATAATGTGTGGTGTATATAAAATAATGTAATATTTTATTTTTAAACCATATTATTAGTGTCCCACTTTAGGATAGGTGCGTCCTAAAGTGGGACACAAGATTTTCCTAATGTGGGACAGTTATAAAAGTAGTAATTTAATAAGTCAAACAATTACTATGAAGTCAAACACCATATGAAAATGGATATTTAAATCTATAGCATAGATGTATTTCAGTCTTTCTGGCCTAATCTACTGGAGCACAGCTATCAACACAACATTTGGGTCCAAAAACCGGAAGTTCTTTCCTCAAATAGAGCTGCCATGTTGAAGTGACCAATTGTGTGCAATGGGTTCAAACAGTCTGAGTCATATTTACCAATAAAAGAAAGTAAAAATAATTCAGAAAACATGCTCTAAATGTGTAGCTGATATGTCTTAAAGAGTGGCAGATCACATTTTAAATTAATATTTTACACAAACATGTTTTAGAGACCTTTTAATATACACTGTCTCACATTAGGAAACCGATTGTCCCACTTTAGGGATAACCATGTTTTTTGACCAACTTACATTAATATCCAAATGATTTGAATTAGAAACACATAACATGTTTTTAAAGGTTTTCTTTGATTAGAGCATAACTAGAGGATGACAAGGGTGTAATTTGTTTGTATTGAAATGTTGTCATTAAATGTTAATAAACCACCAAAGTTGAAGTGACAAAAAATGTCCCACATTAGGGCATTCTACCCTATAGATGTTTGCTACTGTGCGACAGCACCGCCACTATTTCATGACTGCATACACTTCTTCGTCATGGATAAATGGACTACAATACTTTTTCCAGCCAGGATTGCACTGAAAAGTAGGCTACTGCTGTTAAAAAAGGTCACGGGTGAGCAGCACCGACGCCTGCGTGTGTGAGGGAGGGGAGGAGAGATGCGGAGCAGCTGAGATGAGGGTCGCGACTTCCGAAATAGCAGGCAATTCTTTTTCAATGTTTCAGTGACATATTAACAAAAATGCCTCCTATTGGTTTTCGTCTCCGGTGGTATTGTAGTCACACTTTTATTTTTTTTGACGAAAATATAAATCAATAAACTCCACAGAATGTTGAAATTTTGCGGGAAATATGCGGCTTTACAGGAATTACGCGGCATCGCGAAATTACGCGGAACATCATTGAATTTGCATGAATCCACGCGATCGCTGAATCGCGAAAAACTGGAGGGACTGACTAAGCTGTGAACGAGGGAAAATAAAGGGGGAAGTTTTTTTTTTGTACAGCACTGCCATTGTACCAACTCACTGTGTCTCTCGGGCACAGTAATAGACAGCCGTGTCCTCAGTCCCCAGACTGTTCATCTGAAGATACAGCTTGCACTCGCACAGCTTCCATTCCAGCCCTTTCCCTGGAGCCTGTCTGATCCAATGCAGGTACTGTACAAGTTTTTAAATGTAAAGCCGGAGATAGTGCAGGTCAGTTTATGGGCCTGGCCAGGTGTAATGACCACTGGTTCAGACTGTGCCAAGGTTTGACTGTGTCCACCTGAGGACGACCAAAACAGAGAGACAGAGAGATTACAACATTTTATCATAAAATACAATGGAGGACTTCCTAAATCAAATGTTCGAATAATCAAATCAAATTAGAAAACATAGTGCTATTCTAGTTTAGTTATCTTGAAAGCAGCAGATGACTGCCAAGAGAAACGTGGATACCACTTTCATGTTGTCCTGTTTGACTATCTGCCATGCAATCTACAGCAGAAATGATCATTTATACAAGGCCATCATTTGCATAGGCACCTCCTCCTCTACAGTAGCCTACATTCTACACACCATTGAGCCTCTTTGGTCTGCGTGTTTTATGAGTTGTGTTTTATAAGTATTATTTCTGAGCTTTATGGGATATGAGCAGCTTGGCCTTAGCAGTAATATAATGATCAATGTCTTAACTTAACACGTTTAATGTTCTTTATGAGAAGAAGAAGAAGAAGATGGAGATGATGATGATGATGATGATCAGCACATAGCAACCTTGCCCTCTACTTCAATAGGTCATATGAGACTGTGTTCAAGTGGAGTATGAAAGAAACAAAGGTGAATTAAATGTGCAGACTTTTTCTTTCAATTTTTCCATCTTTACCATCTATATATACTATCAATAACAAAATGACACTGACTACAATTCATCAGATACAGTAAGTTGCCGTTTTAAGTCTGCAGCAGAGACTTGATTGAGGCGTCCTACTCTGGCAGCAAATATACAGTTGAGGACTCATGATGGCAGAGACAATATGGAGTGATTCTAATGAAGAGACAGCAGTTAAGGAGAACACAGGAGAAGAGAAGAGTCATGTTCCTGTTATGTTTCTTACTTATAAGAAAGCGATGTGCACACTGGCGTGCAAACTGATACAATTTATTAAAGTATAAACAGTAACAACATGACTCGGACGTGACCGGTTTCAATGTAGCCGAGTAACTGAATAACTGACAGTAGGTAACATAGCAACAGTATACATTCTGTAAGAGGTTCCGGTAAGTATGGTAAGGGACTATACAATCATATATTAATGCGCATATCAATGCAAGATATTCAGAGTGAATATTACATCCCCCTTCTTTTGAAAGAATCAGGTTCACATTAAATAAATTACTTTTAAATATTACCTCTATGCAATGAATAACTCGTATTTAAAAATCTGCATTTTCTTACTGAAAATATCTGTATATATCATTACAAAGTATTATCAAATACTGGTGATATCAACGTTCTATGTTATAGCATTAATAAATAAGGTAAATAGCTTACTGTAAAACCAATATTAAACTTAAAAATACCCATGTGCATTTACAGTAACAATTAAATATATTACTCATTAATCACAAGTATCATTGACAGTGTAATAAAAGGTTTTTTTGTTTTTTTCAGTGTCCATTGCACAAAGTGTTCAAGTCCTCTCTTGTTCTTCGTATCAGTGTGTAATGCAAAGTGTCTCTTTTTTTTTTTTCATCAGGGCAGCGTTCGGCGTTCACCCTTTCTTTCTTTCTTTCTTTCGTGTGTGCATGCGTATGTGTGTGTCTGGTTGTAAGGGCAGCGTTCGGCGTGCACCCTTGTCGATCACAAGTGAATAGTGTGTATGTGTGTGTGTTTGTGTGTAAGGGCAGCGTTCGGCGTGCACCCTTGTCGATCACAAGTCCAAAACATTTCTGGGCTTGCTGGCTCTTCCAGACCTTGTCTTGTAGACAGTGCAGGCAGGGGCTGTCTCTGCTGTTGCTGGTGTGGTAGGTAAAAGGTTGGCTTCTGTGTGCTGTGCATTGTCATGTGTATGCTCGTCAGTGTGGGTGTGATGATCTTCCTTGGTGTGCAGGAGATGTCGCCGGTTTCTCCTGTACTCCTGACCTTCAGCAGCACGGATGTGGTAGGAACGATCTGTGTCGGCTGGTCTGATGACTACCGCAGGCTTCCAGTGTCCGTGTTCCTGGAAACGGATGCGTTGACCTTCATGCAGTGGTGGAAGATGCTTGGCCGTTCTGTCGTAGTACTTCTTCTGCTGTTGTTGCTGATGTACTCGTCGACTGTGGACTTGTGCTTGGCTGATGACCTTCGGCTGAAGTTGAGTGTGCGTGGTTGGAATTACTGACCTTAGGCGACGACTCATGAGTAGTTGAGCTGGCGATGCGAGGTTGTCCACAGGTGTGTTGCGGTACTCGAGCAGGCTCAAGTAGGGATCTCGCTTGTCAGCTTTTGCGATTTGCACTGCTTTCTCAGCGAGGCCATTGCTCTGAGGATAGTGTGGGCTTGTGGTAGTGTGTGTAAACTCCCACGCGCTGGCAAAATCCTCAAACTCCTTGCACTTGTACTGCGGGGCGTTGTCGGATATTAGAGTCTCTGGTATTCCATGTCTGGAGAATGTTGCTTTGAGCTTGTGTATGACTGCAGAAGCTGTGGTGGTGGTTAGCTTGTCAAGCTCGAAGTATCTGCTGTGGTAATCCACTGTGATGATGTAGTGGTCGTTGTTCCACATGAACAGATCAGATGCAACGGTTTGCCACGGTCTCTCAGGGATCTTGTGACTCAGCATGGGCTCTTTGGTGTTGGAGCGTCTGTTCTCCAGGCAGATGAGGCACTTCCCGATCATCTCATCGATCTGCTTGCTCATGCCTGGCCAAAACAGAATGTCTCTCGCTCTCTCCTTGCTCTTTTCCATGCCCATGTGGCCAAGATGTATGCGTGACAGCATGTCTGTGCGTAGTGAGAGTGGAATGAGAATTTTCTCACCTTTGAAGATGATGTTGTCAATCTGTGTGAGCTCGTCTCGGTGGTTCCAGAACTCAGCGATGCTCGGAGGGCACCTTCTCCTCTGCTCAGGCCATCCCTCTGCGATTGTTCTTTTCAGTTGTCTGAGCTGTGGATCTTTGTCAGTCTCTGTTTGGATTAGTTTAAGCTTTTCATCACTCACAGGTAAGTTGTCATAAAGCAGGTGTACTTGCATGTCCATACCTTCACTCAGGCTGTCATCCTGGTCTTCCAATGACTTTCTGGATAGCGTGTCTGCTACAGGAATGTCTTTGCCTGGCTTGTGGACGATGGTGAAGTCGTACCTCTGCAGCTGTAGGAACATGCGCTGCAGTCTTGGTGGTGCTGCTGCGAGTGGCTTGCGGACGATCGACTCAAGAGGCTTGTGGTCACTCTCGACGGTGATGTGGTGACCATAAACGTACTGGTGAAAGCGTTTACATCCAAAGAGTATGGCGAAGAGCTCCTTCTCGATCTGAGCGTAGTTGACTTCACACTCAGTCACGGCTTTCGACGCATATCCGATGGGTTTGCCGTCTTGTAGTAATACTGCACCTAGGCCGTACTTGCTGGCGTCGACTTGCAGTGTGAGTTCTTTGTCGGGATCAAAGTATGTCAACACTGGACCTGGTTCGCGTGTGATGAGGTCTTTGATCTTCTGGAAAGCTGCCTCGTGCTGCGTATCCCAGATGAACTCACTGGACTCTTTCAACAGGTGACGTAGTGGTGCGTTGATGCTCGCAAGTCCTGGAGCAAACTTGGCCAGATAATTGATCATGCCGAGGATGGTTTCGAGCTCACCTTTGTCTTTCGGCGGCTTCATCTCTCTCACGGCGGCAATTTTGGCAGGGTCTGGCTTGACTCCATCTTTGGTGATGAGGTGACCAAAGTAGCTGACTTCTGTAGCGCAGACGATGCTCTTCTCTGGGTTCAGCTTCACCCCTCGTTCTCTGGAACGTTGCAGCATTGCACGCAGGTTGTCGTCGTGCTCCTGTTTGGTCTTTCCATAGATGAGGATGTCGTCCACTATTGCCATGACGCCCTGTAGGTCCTCGTAGGTCTCATTCACCTTCCTCTGAAATTCATCCTGAGCTGATTTCAGGCCAAAGGGAAGACGCAGGAACCTGTAGCGCCCAAACACTGTGTTGAAAGTGGTCAACATGGAAGATTCCTCTGTGAGCTTAATAGCCCAGTAGCCTGACTTTGCGTCCATCACACTGAAGTAGCTTGCTCCAGTGAGCCTAGCTGTGATGTCATCTAGTGTTGGTAATGGGTAGTGTGGACGTTTGATTACCTTGTTCAAGTCGCGAGGGTCTAGGCATATCCTCAGCTTGCCTGTGCGGGGTTTTTCTGCTGCTACCATGGAGTTGACCCATTCGGTTGGCTCGGTGACTCTTGTGATGACATTTTGCCTCTCCATGCTCTGTAGCTCCTTCTGTAGGCGATCTCTCAGTGCCACAGGGACGCGCCGTGGTGGATGGACTACAGGCACAGCATCGGGGTCAATGTGGATGGTGCATTCCCCTGGAAACAGACCTATTCCCTTGAACACATCTGCAAACTCCTCCATCACTGGTTGTTCAGGTTGGTTAGACACAGACAGGATTAGTTCAATCAGTCCAAAATCAAGGCATGCTCTTAAGCCTAACACTGGTGGTGCGTGTGTGTCAACTACATGCAGCTGTAAAGTCATGTGTTTGTCTTTGTACTGACACTTCATGTTGCACTTGCCTCTGACGACGAGCTGTTCACCACCCATGGGCGTAATTTCCACGGGGGTTACGGGGGTTTTGACCCCCCCAGACTTCAAACCCTGACAATGTAATCCCCCTTATATAATTGTACAACCCCCCCTATATAATTACAGTACTTGTCTTGCATGAACAACTTTACCCATTTTATGTAAAATAGTGAAACATAGTTTCGTTCAGTTATGTTTAATCATGTTTTAATGTAACCCCCCCTGCCCCCCTTGGTATTTCCCAAATCTGCGTTAGTTGTGTACGTAGTACGTACCATTGACAGTACTGTCAATGGGTAATCCTCTTCTCCACTATCCCAAATTCAAACTGATTAGCGATCAGCTTTACCAAGTATTGAGCAATTGTTTTTTTCTACTTTTAACTTGCAATTGCCACATGATCATGCGTGGATGTGTCTTTGGAATAAGATACATTATTTCAGCTTGTTTTGAGAACCTATAGTGTACCACTGCCTTTCTGCCTGTCAGTTAGTTAGCTATTTTATGCTAGGTTACGACAGACAGCTAGTTCAATAACACTGGACGTGGCTGGCTATTTTGGACTTCGTTGATGGCTAGCACTTGGGATATTTACTCCCTCAAACCAACACATTTTGTGAAACCCTAGCAATCGGACGTCTGTTTGTTTTATTTCACGTCATTTAAGTAGTTTTTGGTTACCCCCTGTCCAGTTGCCTGCGTGATTTCCTATGATAGTATCCACTTCAAATGAGAAGCTTGTTCAATGCAGCTGAACCAAAATGCCTGTAAGTTTTTTGACACCAATAGTAAACACATCCATTTTAAATAAGATGTATTGTGGCATTATATTTTGTTTTCAAAATCGCATTTGTTGACAACAGCCAAGCGATTACAGTTTGTTTCGCCAGTGAAGTATTGAAGAGAGAGACACGAGAGAGGGTGGGGAGACAAGGGGTTCCCTCCACGCGTGACACTATGCGTGGCTGTGCTTGGAGTGAGACAGAGTAGGTCCTCTCAATGTTTTTGTCGCCAGTCGCCACTGTATATTTAGTTATAAAAAAACAACAACAGTCAATTGTATAAATAATGGGTATGGGATATTATGTAGCCAGCAGGCTACTTTAATTTCTACCACAGCAACTTTCTTCTGATCATATGATTAACAACATGGCGAACAACAGACAAGAGATCCTATTTGTGCAGCATCCTGATTAGTGATTGATGGTTGGGATATGTCATTCATATTTGGCACTGCATCAAAGATTTTATCAACCATCTCTGACTGTAGCTTTCTCCTGATCATATGGATTACTAAGCAAAGGGTAGGAATGTTTTTAATTAATTAATTAATTAACTCATCTTTGCTTTATTGCTATATGCCACATTACAAATGGAGATTTTCTGACAGCTTGACTTTAGCCTGATTGGGAAAATGCATTCTCTAAAACTCTGATGTGAGTTTGCTGCCAAGCCATTTGAACATTAACTGAGGTTTTTTTTTATATCAGGTTCAAGAACTTGATTGTGCAGGTCACCAAAGAGAGATCCAAGGCCAAGGAGGTACAGGTGATGAGAGAGAGACGGGTGTCCAGAGAGAGAGACGAGGAAGCACAGATGAGAGGGAGAGAGAAGGAGGTGACAAAGGAGGTGAAGCAGTTCAAGAGATAGAGTATGAAGGTGTCAGAGGAGGTGCAGCAGCTGAAGGAGAGAGAGGCAACGGAGGAGATGTAGCAGTTGAGCAACAGAAAGGAGGTGATGGAGGAAGTGCATCAGTTGAAGACAGAGGGAGAGAACGAGGCGAAGGAGAATCGGATGACCAAAAACAGGGAGAGAGAGTACAGAGAGAGACAGCGCAGGAGGCACAAATGACCAGGTAACACATAACTGTACATGCAAATACTGAAGAAAACTGTTTAGCCATTTAATTCATTTAGATGGAAATCTTGACCCCCCCAATTGTCAGCATAAAGTTACGCCCTTGTCACCACCGTACCCATAGAGAGGGCGTGTTGAAGGTTGAAGCACGTCGTGTATTCCCAAGCCATCGAAGACGCGTGTGGGAATGACGTTGGCAGTAGCACCGGTATCCAGCTTGAATTTGACTGTACTTTGTTTTGGTCCGACCAGCAGGCTAGCGAATGCTTGTTCTCTGTCATGAGCACTGCTTTTCTGTGTCACGGCATCGATAAACAATCCGTTCTCACTGTCTGAATCACTATGTTGTGCTCTGGCTTCACTCACTGTGTGTACTTCTTTTCGACTCCTAGAGCGACAAACTTTAGCGAAGTGGTTCCACTTGTTACAGATCTTACACTGTTTTCCTTTCGCCGGGCAGTTCTCTCTATCATGCTGTTTATTTCCACAGGAGCCACACGTCTTGCCTCGGTCTCTGTTGTCATCACGTCTGTGTGCTACACTGTTGCCGTCTCGCGCCCTGTCATGGTGGGGTTTCCAAGCTCCCTTCAACGGTTTCTTGCTAATGGCATGAACTGACTGGTCGCGCGAGTTGCCATTCATAGTTTTAATTTGAACTTGGGCGAGTTCATGAGATCTAGCGATGTCAAGGGCTTTGTCCAGAGTTAACTCCGACCCAACATTCAATAACTTCTCCCGGACTTTAGGGGAGTGTATGCCGAACACAATACGATCACGTATCATTTCATCTGTGTTAGCATAATTACAGTCTTTGGCTAGTAGCCTGAGTTCAGTTACAAACTGTTCGAATGATTCGCTCGCGCCTTGTACTTTCTCGTTGAACTTATAACGGGCGAATATTACGTTGGACTTTGGTGACACATATTCCTCAAAACGAGTATTAGTGGAGCGGCTACAGGAAAAATCGTGCAAATTATGATACAAGCGTGAAATTCGGCAGGTATGTGCTTAAGATCAATACAATCAAATCTACCCGATTTGCCACGTGAAATGGCGGCCATTTTCCAAGATGGCCGCCAAAAAAGAGCCCAGATATTGATTTATTGCATAGAATTGACATATAAAATTATGATACATGCATGATATTGAACATGTATGTGCTCAGGACCAACACAATTAAATCTACCTGATTTGCCACTTAAAATGGTGGCCATTTTCCAAGATGGCCGCCAAAGAAGATCTCAGAAATTGATTTATTGCACAGAATTGACAAAGCAAATCATAATACAAGCATGACATTCAACATGTATGTGCTCAAGACCAATGAAATCAAATCCACCTGATTTGTCACTTTAAATAGCGGCCATTTTCCAAGATGGCCGCCAAAAATACCTCAGTAATTGATGAATTGCATGAAATTCGACATGCATGTCCTCAAGACCAATGTAATTAAAGCTACCTGATTTGCCACTTGAAATTGCGGCCATTTTCTAAGATGGCCGCCAAGATCTCAGAAATTGATTTATTGCACACAATTGATCAATCAAATTACGATGTAGGCATGAAGTTCGACATAAATGTGCACAAGATCAATGTAATCAAATCCACCTGATTTGCCTCTTGAAATGGTGGCCATTTTTCAAGATGGCCGCCAAAAATACTGTAGATTACCATACCATAGATATTGAATTTTGCACACAGTTGACCAAGTAAGTTATTATACAAGTATGAAATGTTGTGTAAATGTGCTAACAAACAATACAATAACATTTACCTGATTTACCACTTGAAATGGTAGCCATTTCACAATATGGGCTCCAAAAAAATTGAATTTAGCGCGGAATCCAGCGAGAAAATTACGCTAAAAGCTTCTAATTTTGTTTGTTTGTGCTATAGAGCAATATAATCAAATCTTCCTGACTTGCTGACCACTTGGAAATTTACGGTAATATGGCAGGAGGTGTTAGTGTATTTCAGGGGGAATTATCCTACACAGAGAAGAAATTGATGGGGGGCTAGAATAGCTATAGCAGTGGTTCTCAACCTTTTGTGAACAAATGCCCCCTTGACCTCATAACAAGCCTCCAACCCCCCCCCCTTATTATCAAATAATAGAATAGACTAATTCCCCCCATTGACAACTAAGGGTGAATCCCATTACACCCCTTAGCCCTACGTCGATCCCCTTTGCCTCTGTTTTGCGCGTCCACGTGTAAGCGTAGTGGCATCCCGATTCACGTTCAGACAGATGGGTAGGGGTTCGGCGAAGGGCTTTCATCCCCTCCACGCAGAGATTTTCCAACACCTCACTCCATGGACGGAGGGCTTCGACAGATTTCCCTGAATGCATTGCGAGTACTAGCTCCTCTCAGCTTTACCAAATACCCCCTGGGGGGCTGTAGAGCCCCCATTGAGAAGCAGTAACCAATAGAAAATGAATTTGGACACAAATGCCTAGATGCACTGTCTGTCATTGAATTCCTTCTAAAGTTAAACTGTGCACTGTCATTTGTAACACTCATTTTGCACACTGTGAAGTTTGAACACCCCTATGCCTTCCCCTTGCCCCTCGTCCCTTCAAACCTTGAAACGCAACCCCTACGAATTGAGACACCCCTTCAACAATCCCGGCATGACACCCATAGCATTTAAAAAACAGCCTCTCGATGGTTAAACCAACAATATTACTTGTAATCACTCGGACAACAATTTTTAAAAAGGACAACGGTGTTGCATGACTCTCGCAATTCCTTCACGACTTCCATGCATTAAGTAGATATTAATAGCAATTTTTTCATGCATGTTTCCTGGAGAAAATAACCCATTGAGACAAGGTTTAACTTAGTACAATGCAACATTTATTATAACAGTAAAAACATAAATTACATAAAATACTTATTTTTGCATGCTTTTGTGGATGCCGACCTTTTTAAAGACATTCACAATGCATTTGGGGGAAATAGGTCTTACCCCTCCGTTTGAAGTCTTCCTCTGGAAAATCTCTATTTGAAGGGGTAGAAAGCCCCTTAACCCTACCGCTCTGTCTTAACGTGAATTCGGACAGCCCTACGCCTATGAACGTGCAAAAGCCTGGTTTATGATCGGAATCAAAGTTGTCTGTGCGATGATGCAGACAGCCACGCAGTTATTTTTACCACCTCTGCCGTCACTTGGTGTGCACCTGAAAATGTGACTCCCCGCAGACAGCGGTTAACGGCAGCAAGAGCCGCTGTGATTGGTCCTCTCGACCAGGCTGCTCTGTGCTCGAGAATAAACAGCTACTTCCTTGTTACTTCACTGGGCTACAGACTATGAGATGTTCATTAAATAAGTTCCTCATGCTTTGTAGATTCATTTATTTACACGAACGAAGACAACACATGCACTTGCAAGTTACGATGCTGAAGTTATATCGGGACAGAAAATAGTGTTTCCATAGTTCATTCTGCTTTGTGCGACCTGTTCTCGACAATGACCCACTTCTTTGTTCCAAACTACCGCGGTGGATAGTGCAATAAAAAAAAAAAAGGTTGACGTTTATTGCATGTTTCATTTCCATTGTCGTTGAGTCTGTGTAGCTGTGTAGCTACAAGGCAACAGACACATATAGTTTACTCCTTGTATATAAGGCAGTTTGAATCCTCTCACAGCGCAGACCAGATCGAGCAAAAATCTAAATGGTCTGCGTTGATCTCTGTGCAACAGGCGGCAAAGAGAGTATACACAGCCCTCAAGGGGGTGAAATGAGATTCAGCCATAGACTCCTAACCTCCTCAAAAAGACAGGCCCGTTCACACTTTGCTGGAAAGACTCAACTACATCACAACACCATTGCTAAGAAATTAAAGAGAGCCTTAAGTAACAGATAAAGACTTCAAGATAAAGATCACTGCAACTTTGAAGACAATACGGGTCTAACATAGGGTCTTTGCAAAGTGGTTATTGTATAAATGTCCATAAAACAGTATAAAGTACAAGTCCTCATAAGTTATTCCATTAGGCCATTGGGTAAAACTGCACTGATGAATAAACCAGTGTTGTTGTGTTCATGAATCTGGGATTCTATGTGATTGCTCACTTAGGCTGTTGTTTCTCATCAGGATGTAGCTATGTTGATGCCTCAACAGCTTTCTGTACATTTTATTTATTTTGGATTTTTCTAGTAGCATCATCACGCACCACCCTCCCTCGGCATCAAGAACTGGCATTATTAGCTATTACCATGCTACCGCCACGTTAGAGCAACATCGCCACATTATGTAAGAGCAACATCAATAAAACCATGAATTAGCATATTATTACCACATTGTCATTGCATTATTAGCATGTCATTAGCAGTCATTTTTTGTTGGGGGGTGGGGGTGCATAACTGGCGTTATTGGAATGTTATCAACATATTATTAGTATGTTATAAGGGCTTATTTGACATTGTAGACACATCTGTATCACCTCATCATCTGAATTAAGGATAATGAACAATTTATACCACATTTGCAATTCTATACAACAGACGCCATCTTGGAAAATGGCCACCATTTCAAGAAGCAAATCGGGTGGATTTGATTGTATTGGTCTTGATCACATATATGCCGAATTTCATGTGTGTATCATAATTTGCTTGGTCGATTTGGTGCAATAATAAACCAATTTCTGGGGTCTGTTTGGCGGCCATCTTGGAAAATGGCCGTCATTTCAAGTGGCAAATCAGGTGGATTTGATTGTATTGGTCTTGATCACATATATGCCAAATTTCATGTGTGTATCATAATTTGCTTGGTCAATTTGGTGAAATAAATCAATTTCTGGGGTCTTTTTGGCGGCCATCTTGGAAAATGGCCGTCATTTTGAGTGGCAAATCAGGTGGATTTAATATTATTGGTCTTGTGTACAAACATGTCGAATTTCATGCTTGTATCACAATTTATTTGGTCATTTCTGTGCAAAAAATCAATTTCTGAGGTTTTCTTTGGCGGCCATCTTGGAAAATGGCCGCCATTTCAAGTGGCAAATCAGGTAGATTCATTTATGCTGGTCTTGAGCACAAACGCGTTGAATTTCATGCTTGTATCATAATTTTATATGTCAATTCTTTGCAATAAATCAACTTTTGGGGTATTTTTTGGCGGCCATCTTGGAAAATGGCCACCATTTCAAGTGGCAAATCGGGTAGATTTGATTGTAAGGGTCTTTGGCACATACCTGCCAAATTTCATGCTTGTATCATAAAGTGCACGATTCTTGCCATATTGGCCTTGTAGCTGCTCCACTATATAGTACACTTCCAGCGACTTACGTTGTGCTGTTGTCAATGTCCAAGTATCGTAGATGTCACGACCCTTTTCTCCGACCCAGAGGAGAAGATAACTGCATCTTTCCTCTTCTTTCAGGGCTCGATATGGTCCAGTAAACATCAACTCAACATGTAACTTAAACTTTCTCCAAGCTACCGGCAAGTTGTTAGCATCCCAGTCCATCTGTGGCGTTGGTACTCCTGTAGTTTCCATCTTTCGTCGTCTTGTTTCACGTTCTTTACTCTGACACCATGTTATGTTTCTTACTTATAAGAAAGCGATGTGCACACTGGCGTGCAAACTGATACAATTTATTAAAGTATAAACAGTAACAACATGACTCGGACGTGACCGGTTTCAATGTAGCCGAGTAACTGAATAACTGACAGTAGGTAACATAGCAACAGTATACATTCTGTAAGAGGTTCCGGTAAGTATGGTAAGGGACTATACAATCATATATTAATGCGCATATCAATGCAAGATATTCAGAGTGAATATTACAATTCCTGTTTGGAGTCATGCTGCTGATAGGAAAGTAAACACAGTAGACGTAGATGATGCTGCTGTTAGGTGAACAGGAGAAGAGTCGTGTTCCTGGTGGAGATTTTAGAGGAGTCTAGCTCCTGAGAAACACAGTAGATGAGTCATGCGGCTGATAGGAAAGACAGAACTGATGGGGAGTCATGTGCTCCATCTGAAAGTCCCACTGACTTCCTATGTAGAAGGAAAAAAAATAATGAAGCGAGTGAAGTGGCATTTAGTCATTATGCTTCCAAATGATGGAAATACTAGAAATATTTCTATTGAAATTACTATGTCCTCAACAACTTTATTGTCATCTGCCTTTGACTAACCTGTAGGGTTGAGCTATAATCCCATTTATTTACATTCTCTTTAGATGATATCCATATTTCTTCATTCTTTCTCAAGCACATTGAATGCAGACTGAACATGTTAATGTTTTGTGTTTCATGGTTTTATGAATAGGTTGTTAGACACCTTAATTTTCTTTAGCACGGCTCACAAAAGCAGTGTGTGTGTGTGTGTGTGTGTGTGTGTGTGTGTGTGTGTGTGTGTGTGTGTGTGTGTGTGTGTGTGTGTGTCTCTCTCTCTCTCTCTCTCTCTCTCTCTCTCTCTCTCTCTCTCTCTCTCTCTCTCTCTGTGTGTGTGTGTGTGTGTGTGTCTGTGTGTGTGTGTGTGTGTGTGTGTGTGTGTGTGTGTGTGTGTGTGTGTGTGTGTGTGTGTGTGTGTGTGTGTCTGAGAGAGAGAGAGAGAGAGAGAGAGAGAGAGAGAGAGAGAGAGAGAGAGAGAGAGAGAAGGAGAGAGAAGAGAGAGAGAAACAGACAGACAGACAGACAGACAGACAGCTTGTGTCTGTGTGTTTCTATTATTGATTAGTTCTGTCATGCCTCACTGCATCAGAGTTTTTGTGCAGCTCTGCCATATCTTGTGTCACTGTGCCTGTCGGGCACAGTAATACACAGCCGTGTCTTCAGCCTTCAGACTGTTCATCTGCAGATACACCTGACTCTTGCTGTCGTCTCTGGAGACGGTGAACCTGGACTGGACTGACTGAGAGTAGTAGATATAAGCATTGTCATATCTAATGTAAGCCACCCATTCCAGGCCTTTCCCAGGAGCCTGTCTGATCCAGTGCATGCTATAGCTACTGAATGTGAATCCAGAAGCTGTGCAGGTCAGTTTGTGAGATCCTCCAGGTCTGATGACCACTGGCTCAGACTCAGTCAGGGTCACACTTTCACCCAGAACACCTGTGGAAACGCACACAAACCGTGCTGAGACATGAAAGGTAAACTCACATGAATTCAATCTTGCCTCTGTTGAAAAAAAAATGACACGTGGCTTACCAATACAGCACAGAGCTGTCAGTATAAGTGCTACAGTTACTATCATGTTGCCCTGTAAGAAGTGAAGTACTAAGGTGTGTCTGTGTATGTGTAGGTTTGTAGAGGGACATATATTGTGGACATGAGGTCTTTTGCATTAGCCCCTCCTCCTTACAGTATGACTGACATAACTGAAAGAGGTGGTTATGGAGAGAAGAGGTCTGTAACACCCACCAACGTAATAAATAACTTCCCACCAATGTAATAACCAATGTAATAAAAAGTATGCATTTCAGACGTAATAGCCCGGCAGACGTAGTAACCTTACTACCAATCCAATAGGCTTGGCTGGTTTGGGATGAGTTCAGGTTTGGTAGATCTGGAGACCTTCATGGGGCGAATTTGTAGAAAAGCCCATTATCAAGATATGGTGGAAGAGGAAAACAATTCCATTCCAAGACAAACCAGAAGGAATCATTGTGTTTGTGTTACAATTCATCATTCACATTGCACTTTACCCCATTTCCTGTCCAGTCTTCCACTGACCTGTCTGAAATAAAGGCGAAAATGCCCCCCCCAACAAACAAACAAAGAAAAAAACAAACAAACACAAATGCCATCCCAGTATTGTAGTGTAGTATGCAGTGTGAGCACCTTCTTGGTTAAAGAATGGTTTGTTGTGTGGCATTCTGGATGAATTACCACATTAGCTATCAGCTTTTCTCTCGAAGGACTTGACTTGGAACTAGGAAGTGACTTGTGAATGCCTGTTTGTGAGGGAAGTTGTGTTTTTGTACTACTCAGCAGTATTTTCTGTCACTGTGTCTCTCGGGCACAGTAGTACACAGCCGTGTCTTCAGCCTTCAGACTGTTCATCTGCAGATACACCTGACTCTTGCTGTTGTCTCTGGAGATGGTGAACCTCCCTTGAACTGCTTGTGAATAATAAATATTACCACCAGCCCTAAGTGCAATCCACTCCAGTCCTTTCCCAGGAGCCTGTCTGACCCAATTCATTCCATAGCTACTGAATGTGAATCCAGATGCTGTGCAGGTCAGTTTGTGAGATCCTCCAGGACTGATGACCACTGGCCCAGACTCAGTCAGGGTCACACTTTCAACCACAACACCTGTGGAAATACATTAGAATGATGAAACATAAAACAAACACTGTCACCTTTGAATATTCACCTGCTTTTCAAAGCTCTGAATGTCTTACCAGAGCAGCACAGAGCTGTGACTATGAGTGCTGTAGTGAGTCTCATGTTGCTGTGGGAGAAGTGAAGTACTGATGTGTGTGACTGGCATGAGGGGGACATATACATACTGTGGACATGAGGCCTTTTGCATTAACTCCTCCTCCTTACAATGTCTACAACAATATTATCTCAAAGCATAGTGAAAGCAAACATCACTAGTATCACAACTATCAACTTTCAACCTCCACATAGCCCAGATTTAAAGTGATACTGTCCCTTTTTTGGAAATAAACTTATTCTACACCTACCCCTTTACAAAAATGGGACAATATCACTTTAAGGTCGAAACGTTAAAAAAATATTTTTGTTTTTTCCTTGATATTCACATCTTTCTATACAGCACAATAATGAATGTCCATCACAGTCTATCATGTTGGTTTTACAGTAGTCTGGGGAGCCATAATACTGGCATGTTAATATGACTGTGGTGGACATTCATTAGTATTGTGGGTGCACACAGTGGCCTGCATGTTCTCATTCACTGAAAATACATACGGTAAGAATAAAACAAAAACTCTGCAACTAATGTTGTAGATGGATAAAATGACAAAGGAGAAAAATGTATATGGTACTTAGATTTTGGTAACACGGTTTTACCTACAATGGAAATGACAGGTGAATGTTGCTTTGCATATTTTTTTTTCATTTTTGAGACATCAGTGCCCTCTGCAGGCTTAGAAAACACACTGTATCTATTACATATTTCCTCAGAAGTGGACATAGCAGTCCAAAAGAATGTGAAAACAATTGATCTCATCACCTGACTTGATCACACAAGCACCTTTTTGCTTTATAGCTCCAGTATTATGAGCAATAGCTGCTGCTAAACATGTTTTTAATATAAAAGTTAACATTAACATTGAAGGGGAAACTGGGCTATGGACGAGGGGAAATAAGGGGGTTGTTTTTACAGCACTGCCATTGTACCAAGTCACTGTGTCTCTCGGGCACAGTAATAGACAGCCGTGTCCTCAGTCCTCAGACTGTTCATCTGCAGATACAGCTTGCTGCTGGAATCATCTCTGGAGATGGTGAACCTGCCCTGGACTGACTGGGAGTAGTAGATCGGGGAACTGGCTGTGCTAATGTAGGCAATCCACTCCAGTCCTTTCCCTGGAGCCTGTCGGATCCAAGCCAGGTACAAGTTTTGAAATGTAAAGCCGGAGATAGTGCAGGTCAGTTTATGGGCCTGGCCAGGTGTAATGACCACTGGTTCAGACTGTGCCAAGGTTTGACTGTGTCCACCTGAGGACGACCAAAACAGAGAGACAGAGAGATTGCAACTTTAGAATAGCTTACAATACAATGGAGGGCTTCATATACCTATATATAAATAGAAAATATAGGGTTATTCTTGTTTGTTTACCTTGAAAGCAGCAGATGACTGCCAAGAGAAATGTGGATATGACTTTCATGTTGTCCTGTTTGACTCTATCTGCCATGCAATCTAGAGCAGAAATGATCATTTATACAAGGCCATCATTTGCATAGGCACCTCCTCCTCTACAGTACATTCTACACACCATTGAGATCTTTTGGTCTGCAATTTTTATGAGTTGCGATTTAGTATTATTACTTCTCAGTGTTATGGGACATGAGCAGCTTAGCCTCAGCAATAATATAAGAATCAATCATATCCACATTTAATATTCTTTATGAGAAGCTAGGTGAAGAAGAAGAAGAAAAAAATAACTTTACGCTCACTCCTTCTACCTCTTGCTTATTTTGCACAATGTAACCCCATTGTTGTCTGCTCAACCAAATGCACTTTCAACGTCTCATTGCACTTTTCAATGTTTTGCGTGTGCAATTTCCTGTTATGCTCCCTCTTGTTTTTCGTTCAGTTTTTGTTTTGTCTGGTTGTATTGTTGAGTTTGTGGGCGAACTAAAGTACATTCCAAGAAAATGTATTTTATACTGATATGGCTACAATAAACTTGACCTTGATTACTAAATCTTGATCTGTTTCCTAACACTCACTTAGCAATGTTATGATGTGGCTTTTGTGTGTTTTTTTGTGCAGAACTTGTTAGTTAGTAGATTGTTAATGGCATCATGACTAAATAGCATGTATGCCAAATAGTGTTTGTTTATTTCTGAGGCATAGTAATTTTCACCATACATGTACACCATACACAACTTTTAAATCAAAGTTGATCATTAAAAGCATCGCAAAATGATGGAACATGTTCTGGTCGACTCATATTGTAAAAATCAGCTTTTCTGGATGTCGTCCACTAACATAGCCATATTGTGTGTGTGTGTGTGTGTGTGTGTGTGTGTGTGTGTGTGTGTGTGTGTGTGTGTGTGTGTGTGTGTGTGTGTGTGTGTGAGAGAGAGAGAGAGAGAGAGAGAGAGAGAGAGAGAGAGAGAGAGAGAGAGAGAGAGAGAGAGAGAGAGAGAGAGAGAGAGAGAGATCCTGTCTGTCTCTGTTAGGGCTTTCAGGCTGACCAGAACGGAGCCGGAGCCCGGGCCTGCACCAATTATGTTCGGCACTAAAGTTCACATTGCGAACCAACTTTCCGGTTCGCGAACACTAATATCTGTGGCGTGAAAACGACAGCCGGTTCACGATTAGGTGCGGCCTGAACGTGCTATGGGTGAATGTGTATGTATGTGTCAGTCAGTACTTGTGATACTTGTGCTTGTGTATGTGTCTGGTTGGGCCATGCCGCAGCACCTGCTCTGAGTTTTTGTTCAGCTCTTTAATGTTTTGTGTCACTGTGGCTGCCGGGCACAGTAATACACAGCCGTGTCTTCAGCCTTCAGACTGTTCATCTGCAGATACACCTGACTCTTGCTGTTGTCTCTGGAGATGGTGAACCTTCCCTGAATTGACTGTGAATAATATGTGCTTGAGGTATGAAGAGCTAGCCATTCCAGACCTTTGCCCGTGGCCTGTCTGACCCAGGCTATGCTAGGAGAACTACCAAGCCCAGAGTGTGTACAGGTCAGCTTATGGGATGCTCCAGGTTGGACAAGGGCTGCCCCAGACTCAATCAGGGTTTGACTGAGCCCACCTGGAGAAAAGAGGTCATGAAAAAAAATCACTTCACTTTCATCAATGCCATTCTACTGTCACCATTGACAGTAGACTCACTTGCATATACCTGTACATCTGTACGGTACATCAAGACTTACCACATATGCACAGAAAGGGCACAATCAGTTTACTAATGTGATGCATGTCTCTGGTGTATGGTTGTAAGCTGGTGCTGAGTTATAGGTTTTTGTAGGCTTCAGTATAATGTAGGCTACTATATATGCTCCAACAAAGCCTCTTGCTTTGCATAATGGCCCCTCCTGTTCCTGCAGCAGAACGGCAGTTTTTTTTCTTGGGTGATATGGTACTACAATGCTATTATATTATATTACAATGCTGTAATAGAATAGAATAGAATAGAATAGAATAGAATAGAATAGAATAGAATAGAATAAAAAATACAGTGGCATACCATTCGGAGGTTGGAATGGGAAGAGGAGAAAATAGCAGTAAGAAGCTTGCGGCTTTAATTAAGGCAGGGTGGAACACAGTTGCAGTATGTGTAATGCTTTTGTTATCCTCAGTGTCCTGTCCTGTAGCCATTGTGATGATCTAGTAGCCCATCAGTAGCAGCAATGGCTCCAATCACGTTCAACTGTATGTTACTTGTCCCATTGCTCTCCATTTAGGATATGCTGAGGGCAGCCAGGGCTTATTGTTAAAGATCAGAGGGTTTAAAAGATCAGAAGGTTACTGGTTCGAATCCCACCTTTCCTCTCCCTATCTCACACCATGGCTGAAGTGCCCTTAAGCAAGGCACCTATCCCCACACTGCTCGAGGGACAGTAACCAATGCGCTGTACTTAAAATAACTGTAAGTCAATTTGGATAAAAGTGTAATGTAGTGTAATGTAAAGGGAATCAACTGCAGGTGCGCTTCCTAATTGGAGGTTATGAAGACCCACCGATGCAGAATGGCGGGGCCTCCCTTTCATCCTTTGGGTTTCGGCTTTGTTTGACAATCCTCATCAGTCAGATTTGACCAGTAGAAGAGAAAAAAAGCTGATGGAGTCACACCCCTGATGGAGGGTGATGGATTGTTGTTCATCACTAACATTATAGATGTGTTTGGATCGTCACAATAACAAGCCTGGTTTTTGCAGTAGTGGTCAGACCCCCAGGTTAGTATCTAACTAAGGTTGGGTCTGAGTCCTGGTGGGGGAACTTTATACTCACCTTCACTAGACACGGCTCATGGAGCTGTCATCAAAGACGTTGGAAAAGGTAGAGATCAACCAAGCCCGTACTTTTCCGGGATCCATTTGACGACAGGTGAACGCCTCTTTAGGAGACCAGTTGCATTGGGTGGACGTGGTTTGATTTGTCTTTCTACTACAACATCTTTGGAGTCATGCTCCTGTACAGTGGTGTAGTCTACGTAGAACGCGGGCATACGGAGTATACCCACTTCTAAATTTCAGGGATTTCAGTATACCCACTTAAAATTGATTGATCCATTGTTTTGAATAGCACAAATATATACAGTATACCCACTTCAGAAAATGCTCAAATATACAGTATAGCCACCATAAAAAGTAGACTACACCACTGCTCGTGTAGTGAAGACACAGGTACGGCTCTGCTGCCATCTGGGAACACTGATGCCAGCCTCTCTTGACTGGAACACATAAGGCAGTACAGGTGGATACAGTACAGTACAGTACAGTACAGTACAGTACAGTACAGTACAGTACAGTACAGTACAGTACAGTACAGTAGTAGAGTACAGTACATGAGGATACAATACAGTACTAGAGTACAATACAGTACATGGGTCATGCGTCATCTTACGTAAAAGATGTCTCTTAGGTCTTCAGAGTCTCATCCAGGCAGGGTGAAATGGCATTAGCCATTATGCTGCCAAATGCTGGAACTAACTTTCTGTTGAAATTAGAATGGTCCCAACCGTGGCATGTTTTTTAAAAAAGAAATTAATTCGTTTTTATGTCATCTGCCTTTGATTAACCTGTAGTGCTGATATAAGCTATAATCTAATTTCTTTACATTTTCAATAGATGATTTCATTCATATTTCTCTCATTGAGAAAGAGAGACAGACAGAGAGAGAGACAGACAGACAGACAGACAGACAGACAGACAGACAGACAGACAGACAGACAGACAAACAGACAGAGAGAGAGAGAGAGAGAGATAGACAGACAGACAGACAGACAGACAGACAGACAGACAGACAGACAGCTTGTGTGTGTGTTTCTAGTTGAGTAGCTCTGTCATGCCTCAGTGCCTCAGAGTTTTTGTTCAGCTCTGCAGCATCTTGTGTTGCAACCTGATCTCCACGGGATCTGTGTCCTCAAGCACGGATTTTTTAACTCAAAATCTGTGTCTGGGAGGACGGATTTTGCTGAAATTCCGTGTTTGAGCACACAGATTTTTCCCCCATTGAATCTCTATGACAGCCGGCACC